>NC_081554.1:21909685-22002185 GCF_963082655.1 Stomoxys calcitrans
AAACAATTTGGAAACTTTCATAAAGGCTAAAAGGGATATGCAGTTTGTTTAACTGTTATACTGTATATTAAAATTATTATAGATATTATAATAATTGTGTGTTCATAGTGGCATGGGGCGGATTAATATCCGGATCTTCTTTTCAACCCAAAAAAACTATTTTACAGATTGTAAAAACTTGTATACTAAGGCAAGAAACAATCTTTTAAAACTGATATACAGTTCTTAAAACCTGTCATACTGTTTTTTAACCTAAAAAACTGTTTAACAGTTTGTAAAAACTTTTAAACTGCTGTTATACAATCTAAATCTAATTCTGCTTTATCATTATATGAAACTATTAAAAAGCATTTTAAAACTGTTATACCGATTGTAAAAACTCTTTCTGTAATCAATAAAAACCTTTCTTTCTAGTGAAATTCATTATCATGGTAACAGCCTGTATATATCCCTTTTGGGAGATTAATGAAGTCTTACAGTTTGCAAAAACTTTCATACAGCTTATAAGAACTGTTATATATTCCTTTAAAACTATTCTACAGTTACTAAAATTTTTAAACCTGCTATACCCTGTTCCTTAGTGGAATGTTCATGGGAAATTTGGTAGTACTACACATTTAAATGAAACTGGAATACACTTTGCTAAAACTTTTCTACAGTTTATATAAACCATTTCACAATTTATTTAAACTGTTATATTGTTATAAAGTTCAAAAAATGTTTCCTATATATACTTAAAGAAGTAGCGGAACATTACTATTAAGTCACACCTATCTATTTAATTAATTAATTAAGGCCTCAATTTTACAAAATAACAAAATTTATGCAGTTTAGAAGTGGAAAAGATGAAAACTGAATGAAAAGTGGTAAAGATGAAAACTTAATGAAAACTTTTTTGTACGTTACCTTTTAAAACTATTCTACAGTTTCTAAAATCTGTTATACTGCCTTTTACACCTTCTTTACTATTGAAAAAACATGCTTTATTATTAAATATACCTGTTATACAGTGTATTAAAACTGTAATACAGTTTATAAAAACTGTTATACGGTTTATAAGAACTGCTATACAGTTTATTAAAGCCGTTATACAGTTTATTAAAACTCTTATACAGTTTATTAAAACTGTTATACAAAGTATTAAAACTGTTTAACAGTTTATAGAGCCTGTTTTAAGTATAAATACAGCTTCTAAATGCAGTTATACATTCTTTTTAAACTGTTCTGCAGTTTCCAAACTTAAAACTGCTTTACATTTATATAAAACAGGTATATACTGTTTACATAAACTGTTATATTGTTATATAGTTCAAGAAATTTATCTACCATATATATTTGAAGATGTATAGGGAAATAATTGTTGTAGTACACCTATTTATTAAACATTATTAATTAAAGCCGCAATTTTACTAAATAAACAAAATTGCTATACTGTTGAGAAGTGAGCAGTAAAAGATGAAAAGCGTTATACAGTTAATGGAATTTGGAAATGGAAACTCTTTACTTTTTTTGAAAAGCAATTGTGAAATTTTAAAAAGGCTAACCAGTGTGTAAAAATTTTTATACAGCCAGTAAAAGCAGCTATATAGTTTGTAAACTTATTATACAGTTTGCAAAAATTAATTAACGGTTTGTTAACACTGTTATACAGTTTGTTGAAACTGTTATACTATTTAGCCACCGTAGAGCGGAGGTTGACGCTGAACGCCTCGGTTCGAATCCTGGCGGAAACCTCAGACAAAAATTTTCAGCAGTGGTTATCCCCTCCTAATGCTGGTTACATTTGTGAGGTACAGGGTTCATGAGCAAATTTGTATTTGCATAATATTTCCTAAAACTGTTATACTGTTTGTCAAAAATGTTACTTTGTTAGAAATTCACTCTCATGGTCAACAGCTCGTTTGTTCGAACTGTTATAATGTACTGTACAATACTGTTTGGCGGCATAATACAACTGGTATACAGTTTGTTAAAACTGGTCTACAGTTTATAAATATTGTTCTATAGTTTTTAAAAACTGTTTCAAAGTTTATTTACACTGTTATACAATTTATAAAAGTCTTTTTATTGCATACACAATTTACCATAAAGTTGAAACAATATTATGTACTTCATAAAAACTGTTTTACAGTTTGTTAAAACTGTTATACGGGTTGTGATCTATTAAGCAAACTGCTTATAAACGAGTTTTTCTCTCAAAAAAAGCGTAGTGCGGTTTGAAAATAACGTTTGCACAGTTGAGAAATTATGTTTTAAAATCTGTAAAAACTGTTATACAGTTTATAGTTCATAAATTTACATTTACACTTTTAAATAAGTATTATAAAGTACATAAAATCAGTTTTATTATTTAGTGAAAATGTTCAATCGTTTGAAGAAATTGTTATACAGTTTATCACCGGTCATATTGCTCAAACAGACTGTCACAAAGCTTCAAAGAATATTGTAAAGTATATAAGAACTGCTGTGTCAACGTTTTTAAGACCTTGCAGTTCTATAAATTATTATACCATTTTTAAAACTGTAATAAAAATTTTTAAATATTTTAAACATTTTATAAAATTAATTACGAGGTTGATAGAAATTGTTGATATAAAAAAGTTGTAAAGGTTTTTTTTTTTTTTAACAGCTAAGCAGTTTAGAAAAGCTATTTTATGCTATAAAAAATTTGTTATGCAGTTAATAAAACTGTTCTACAGTTTATGAAAAGTATTTATTACAGTTACTATTAACTAATATAATGTTAGTATACACAGTTTTACAGTTTATAAAACTGTTTAACTGTTAGTAAAGACTGTTATACAGTTAATAAAAGCTGTCCCATATTTTATAAAAAAATGTAATATAGTGAAAAGTTTTTAAAACTGTTATACAGTTTATAGAAACTGTTATACAGTTTATAAAAACTGTTATACAGTTTAAAAAGTTTATATAGTTAACATAAACTGTTTATACCAACAGCTAATGTATAGTTAAAAAAACAAACTGTTATACAGTTTACTTACATTGTTACACAGCTTATAAAAACTGTGATAAAACGAATGTTCAAGGTGTTTTTTTTTTTTTTTTTTTTTTTCAAAAGAGAACCTAAAATTTTTACGCAGTTTATTTAAACGCTTGTGGGATCATATATCATGAAGTTTTTCTTATACTGATTATGAATCCTGTTATACACATCTCTATAAAAACAACATAACTATTTTCTTTTAATCAGTCGGTGAAAGTTGTAATATAAATTTAAAAACTATTGACTATTTATTGTTGTTTATTTACTTTATGAAAACTGTAAAATTTAATATTAAAATTTCTAATGTACTGAAAATCCTATACCAAATGCTTAGTTGCGACATTTTTAACAGTAACTTTATTCGTGGAAATTGTAATTATAAATACATAGTTTGCTATAACAAAGATCTTCATTTCTTATGGAAAATGGACAACCTCAAGTAGTCTACTTCTGTTATTCTCTGTTTTAAATTTTGTCGCGCAGAGTTGAATGATCTATGGCCAAAAAAAGTTCCTGCGTTAATTTAAACTAATTATAAAGTCCTTTTCATGAAAACCATTTTTGACCATATATTCTCCATAGTACGTTAATATGGCTTAACGATGTTTAAGTGCAAGTGGTTGCATATTTACAATAAAAATACACATAGTGTGCTGCAATTAAGTACATACACAATTACTTGACTGGTGTTTGTGGGCGCTGGCATAACACACACACATACATATAGAATTTGTTTTTTGTTAGCTTAGAGCTTAATATTTGTCACTGATCTCATTTTGGACTGACTATAATATATGCCAAATATATGTATGCATATAGGGTTTGCTTATATTTAGAGTACTACACTAAAATGAATATAACATGGAAAACCAACCTAAGTATACATTAGGGTGTGTGCGTGTGAGAGTGGGGGTGAGTAAGTGCTGAGTGTGAGTTGCGTTGTGTGCTGTAATTTTTTTTTTTTTTAATGAAAGAGTGCATAAAAGGTGAATGCATTAATATAATGTTTTAATACAAAGTGAGTTGAATATATGTGTGCTTTCATTTAGTTTTTAGGTATTATTGTTTTTTTTTTTTCTCAGTGCAGCTGAAAACGAACATTTTAAGTGCAAGTGCGTTAAATGAATTGGGTGATGGTGCATGGGGAGAGTTGTGATTGATAGAAGGAGGAGGGATTGGGGGCAAGAAATACAAACAAAATTTGATTAAGAGGAATTATTCGGGTAGGGATCCAAAGAGAAGGTGAAAGAAGTTGGAAAAAATCTATTAATTTTCTTACAAAATATTTCTGGCTTTCTTTCTGGAGTTTTAGATTAAAGAACAAATTTCTTATTTATGGTTTAGTGAGATACTTGGCAATTTATTTCATTTCTGCTAGAGGCATTTTGATTTGTAGGCCACATGTTTGGGTCTTATTAAAACCTTAGACCATTTTTGAGCCCATGACTTTTGTTTTTGTGAAATCGTTTTTTTTTTCTGGAGCAAATAATCAATCTTCATCTTTATTTAAGTTTCTAATAAATTTGTATTTATAAAAATACGTATACGCTCCCTGAATTAATTGGCCATATATGCGTATGTTTTATTTGATTTTAATACATTAACAATCATACGCTCCCAAGGGACCTAAAACCATTTGTTAGAACAATTATTTGTAAATATTTATTTTTAACGCGATGATGCACGGGATTTTTGAAGACTAGTCTCAATGAAAGGCAATGCTTTAACATCAAACTTATTTAATGCCCTGACAGAAGACAAGGGCTAAGAAAGCACACCAATGGCAAACTCCACTGGACAGATCCAGTTTATGTATAAAACTGCTGCTTGTACTGATAGTATAAAAGAGCAATTGCAAACCGTTTATTGCCAAGTCGATGCAAAACTGAAAAATATGTACTAGGATATCAAAAGGAATCGAACACTCCTGGTCGTACGACAGATTCCTTTTGGTATCCTAGTTCATTTCTTATAGCTTTTCTCATCAAGTGGGCAATGAATGGTGTGTAATTGCGACGTTATACTGTCTATTGAGTCCAAGAATGTGGCGTAATCAACAGCAACGTGACAAATGAAGGAGAGTTTCAGGAGAGACGAAAAACTTCTATACCACAGAAAGAAAAGAGAGACAGAGATCGCACGGGCCGATCTTTCGAAATGCATCATTACTGTTAAATATATTTTATGTAAATTTGATTGATATCAAATGAAAAATCCGCTTTTACTAACCCCGATCGACCGACCATAGCGGGTAAGAAAGTCAGAGGGTCCAACACTATGTACATGTCCAAATTATCTAAAAATCGGGTACTAATTTTCCCTTTTTGGGTCCGGCGAAATCCGGCAATAAAAGTGCAAGATTTCGAAGGTTTGATCTTGCGATTTGATAGATAGACAAATGGATGAACAAACAGATGGACGGATAGACCGACAGGTAAGGCGGACAAACGGTTGGACGGAAAGACAGACGCACTACAGACCGAAATATCAGCTGATAGATTTACAGAGACGGATTAACAGACCACAGACAGACCAAGGGCCGATCTTATAAGACCCATCGTTCCAAATTTCAGTGAAATAGGGCGCAAAATTTCAGAAAAATATCGTCGTTTTGAAGGCTATAATGGACTGATGTACTGAAAGACATACAGGCAGAGAGATGGATGGGCTGATGGGTGAACAGACAAATAGACCACAGGCAGACGGACAGATGGACCGTCAGATATATGGATGGACAAACGGAAACACAAACGGATGACCTTACGGGTGGCCGTACAAACAGACAGAGAGATAGACCAACCCAAGGACCGACAGACAGACAGATCACGGTCATAACTCTCGACAATCAAAATACATTCTATTTCGCGAGAAATAAATTATTTTATCATTAAGATATATAGACGTTCCCGATTCTTACAGCAGTAACAAAAAGCTATTTCTCGAATCGAGTTAAATATGTCAACATTTATAAGGGCGTCGTTTCATAAATGTGACCTCGGGAGTGTCTCATGTATCTGTACTCGGCCCGCTTCTGTGGAAGATTACATGTGACGGTGTATTTCGACTTAAATTAGCATAAGAAGCTACAGTCGTTGGATTTGCGGATGACATCGCATTAGTCCAGTCAAGTTACTTGGTTGAAGTACTAACTATACTCAAACGATCCATACTCAAAATAGCTAAAGACATGGTTAGCAACTATGACCCTGCTTCTGGCGAAACATAAAGCGGAGGCAGTACTAATAAGTGGGATGAGAAAGGAGGAGAATCTCACCATTAAAGTGGAAAGAGCGGAGAAAATGTCGATGGAAAGTTTGAGATACCTTGGAGTCCTGATTGACGACCATAAAACTCAAACAGCACTTGGAATATCCTGTTAAAAAGGCTTCAAATGTGAATACCACACTTTCCAGAATGACGCCTCCAAGTGTGCAGTGACTGCAGAACCATCTCAAGCAACGCAGCACACGTTGTAGCAGGGATGACCCCCTGCTATACTGGAGAGTACTGGAAGACGGGAGCACGTCAAGGAAACCCATTCGTAGGTCTGAGAGGGAAACAAAGATGAAAAATTGACAGAGGCTTTGGGACAATTCCCCAAATGACTGTTGGTCGTGTAAATTACGGCAATGCATGCATAAATGGTTAAAGCATGAGAAACTTAACTTCAGCTTGACCCAGTTTTTTACAGGTTACGGCTGCTGTAGAACTACCTGCATCGCTTCAAATTAGGACGCAGAACATGTGGTAGTGTTCTAGACTCGCCATAGGTCGAAAAGACTGAAAGATGAAGAGATCGCCCGTTAAGTAATACTATCGGCCAGTTCCACGGGACCGGAGATAGGAGTTGAAAGTGTGGTTTTGTACATAGAAATCATGCATATTTTTCAGTACAACATGAATATATCTTTCGAAGATGCAAAAAAAGGCAGACCACAGACAAACAGTTGAATAGATAGGCGAACAGCAGAACAACAGTCATAAAGACCTGACACTTACAGAGGATCGTCTTAGAATTCTAAACTGATTTTGGAATGTCGTGGATAAAAAGTTATGAATATGTAAAAACATATATACTCAGGGTTCAGCATCCCGTTCGAAAGTTCAACCAAGTTATTGAACTAAAGAATAAAAACCATTGGTATTTGGCACGGGAACAACCTGCTGCAGAGGGAACATATAGAAAAACTTTATATATATTGAAAGTTTAATTAATGCCTCTTGTCGACGACATCGATATAAGGGCCAGTCATTGGAAGCAGAAGCTGACACCAACTGCCGGTATTCAAAAGTGGTGGAGATAAGGATACTCCTGAAATAATCGATGATGATGACATAAAATGTACACCACGTAGTCAGAATGACTAAGCGGTGAGAGCAAGGATAGAGAATAGGAGCAGGTCATACCATTCTGGTATAATGGAGACGAGGATAGGAAACCTGGATGAAATAGAAGAGGTTTCCTATCGGATATCTTAGATGTACCAGAGGCACAGTCTTGGATTGACTGAGAGTAGTTTAAGGCTTCCCGACATCTGACACGAATATAGTTCAGATCGGACAATATTTAGATATAGCTACCATACAGACCGATCTCCGGATAAAGGCTCTGAAGGTCAAAAAAGCTTTATTTTTTACCCGATTTCGGTGAAATTCGAAGGTCAGGCGGTAGAGGCTTAAAACCCATAGTAAACTCTTTTTAAAGAATTACCTTTTTTTGATTTCTTAACAAGTCAACAGTAATTTTGTTTGAAATTAAATAATTCATACAAAGTATACGCAATCATGGTCTAATTGTCCAGCGTTGATATGTTATTGTTTACAGTTATTATTGTTTATATGCCCCAAAGGAATATAGTAATGGATTATAAATATATGATATTATTGCGTTAAAACATTGTGCAGGAAAAAATTAAATATATGAATTATTTTTAACTAAAAGCGTTTTTTTGTGTATATGTGACCAGGGGAGCGTATGATGTATTTCAATTAATTTTTTTTTAATCATGCCCCAGCAAGGATCTTTTACAAATCTAAGCCATTATTGTTTTAAACAATTGCCCAGGATTTTCCTTTTTTTGTTTTTGTTCAAATATAATAAACTTTTTCCAACTTCTTTCTAATTCTAATAAACTTCAAAGGAAAAAAAACGTTATGCAAAGTTGAATATACTTTTTTCACTTAAAACTTAATGTTTACTGGTGCATATTGTGCAAATAACATTGAAGAGAACATACACAATTGAAATACATACAAAACATGATAATAAATAATTAATTAAAACAAAACATCATTGAAAAAGAGATGAACTTAAAACAAATAAATTATGTTTTATTATAGAAAAAAATTAAAAAAAAAATTATTGTGATCAAAAAACACTTTATATTGTTGTCCTCTGTGACAAAAACAATTATCAATGCAAAAATATATAATTGTTTTTAGATGCAGAGGCTATTGGTTTTGTTGTGATTGTCTATTGTTTTTTTTTTTTTTGTTTTTGTGGTATTTCAACAGACCTGGCTTTGATCGAGACGACTTTGCCGCCAACGGGCATGTTCTCCTTGACATAGATGGGACCGTATACGGTATGATCCCATACTGGAGGATTGTTGGCACGATCTACAACATCGATTTGAACCTCTACGGTACGTGATAAAGGCGGATAGCCTTTGTCTTGTGCCATGGCTTCTAATTTATAGGTTTCACGCTATTTTTTTTTTTTTTTTGTATTTGTTTGTTGGTTATGGTATGGTTTCAATTTTCAACATTCATTTCAGTTCACAACACACACAGACACACAAACGGTTTTGTAACATTCAAAAATTCAAGTTTGTTGACAAAACCCAGCGTTATATGTTTTTATGGTTGTTGCAGTTGGTTTTTTGTTTTTTGTTAGATGAAATTAAAAAAAGATGGACAAAATACAAACAAAATTATATAGATCTCTTTGGCAAATAGTCAATAATAATCGCAATGTATTAAGTTTATTATATATGAAAAATTAGAAAAAAATTAAAAAAATATGAAAACTATATTCAACTAAAACCAACACCTAGTTTAGCCAAACCATTAAAATTCACTTAAAACTAAAAGCTGGCCAAATTTCCATATAATAAAGAAAAAACCAAAAAAATGCCGCAATAATATTTCATTCATATTTTTCATAGGCAGTGCAAATTATTAAAAGATTTTAACCCTACTGAAAAAAAAACTGGTCTCGATTTAAGCCCTGTTAGGATTTTGTTTTTTTATATAAATAAAATCATTTATAGGTAGCTATATAAGACTTAAAAAGTTTAAGTATAAAAATGATAATAATAAAAAATTATTAAAAATATTAAAAAATAAATAAAAATTGTTTATATTTGAAATTTTGGTGCAGTTTCTGTTTATTTTTATAAAGCATTACATTCATTATATATGGGTATATAGAATTTTGATTATTTTTGTTGTCTTTTCTTAATTTTAGTCTATATTGCAATTGTTTTTTAACATTTTTTGTTGGTTTATATTCTCTATATTTTATAGCATTTTACCTGTTTTGCATTTGTTTGTCATAGATAGCTTTAGTTGGTTTCTATTCATGATATACATATATTAGCAATAAAATAAAAATTTTATATTCGGAAAAAATAGAAATCTATTAAATGTAATTAAATTAAAAAGTAAGTATTCCTGGGAAATTTAGTAGTATCAAAATTTAAAATGAAGAAACCCAACACCATTTGTTTTGTCGCCGTTTTCTATACAAAATTTGGAAATGTATTTATTTTTGTCTTTTAAGGCATCCCGGAGAGCTAAAAATGTGAAGGGAATAAAGTACGTTTACATTGGCCACTTAATCTGCATTTATGGCTTTTTCGAGATTTAAATGCTAAATCCTGTGTTTTTTTTTTAAATAAATCCCATTTTTGCCAGATTTATTTTTAAATCCCAAATAAATCTGATTTCAAGGCTGAATAATCGATAAAAGTACCAAAATATGCCACTGTTTTCAAGAATTGTGTATGGATGTGTGTGACAAACACATGTACGCTTGTGTATGTCATTTAAATCCCCAAAGAAACGCAGTGTAAACGGATTTGTTTTGGTATTTAGTTAAATCCAGATCATGAAAATTTCAATATAAACGTGCTAATATCGCAGTGTAGTTATTTTTTTCTAAAAGAAAGCTTAAAGCATTTTAAGGCCACTAGTGCGTATGTTTTATGGGAATTCATAATAAAAATGTTCATACGCCATGGTGTACCACTTAGAAATTTAAACCAAACTTTAATCATTAGTCAAACCATATCCAAACATTGAAATGTACAGGAAATACCAAAGGAATTTTTACTAAAACCGTATTTTGATAGAATATTCCAGTAAAATCTTATTTCGAAGAAAGAAAAAAGTATAACCATTAAAGGAAGCCCATTTTAATGATTTATTTGTTATTAATTTTATTTGGGAGTCTATTCTGTAGAGTAAAAATGTTAAGCAAAATAAAAATATGGTGACTTTAGAAAAATCGAAAAAAAAAAACACAAAACACAAAAAAATCAGAATAATTTTTTTAAGAAAACTAACTTCTAAAATTTTTCATAGAGGAAAAAAACACATGAGATTCCATTGCACGATATCGTCCGGCTCTAGAACATATCGAAGGGATAAAACACTTGAGATTCCTTTGCAGGATATTGTCCGGCTCTAGAACATTTTGTTTAATGCCTTTCTTTTCAGTTTGGTGTTGCTAAAAACATTTGACGGGCTATCCATATCGCGATTTCTGGTTCGCCATTATCTTCTTTAACGGATTTTGTCATATGGATCAATGGCGCTCTACATACCAACAAAAATAGCGTAAGTTGTACAGCACATTCTGTGTGTGGTGTTGCTAAAAACATTTGACTGGCTATCTATATCGCGATTTCTGGTTCGCCATGAACAGCGGATTTTGTGAAATGGATCAATGGTGCTCTGCATATAAAAGAGCGTATGAATCTTCTTTAGCGGATTTTATCAAATGGATCAATGGTGCTCTACATAGCAACAAAAATAATGCAGGCTGTACAGCACATTCTGTGTGTGGCGTTGCTAAAAACATTTGACGGGCTATCTATATCGCTGTTTCTGGTTTGCCATGAATCTTCTTCAGCGGATTTTGCCAAATGGAGAAATGGTGCTCAACATACCAACTAAAATGTATCAGATTTGGATACAGCTTCCATATATATTTTCGTCCGATTTGCAGTAATACTGCAAAAAAAATGTTCATTTGTTAACCAATTTTCTTGAAATTTGCCAGGAAGGATTTTCTTATAGCTCCCGACATTACAGGTGAATTTCATTAAAATCGGTTTAGATTTGGATACGGCTACCATATATATGTTCATCCGATTTGCAGTAATAATGCAATAAAATGGTCATTTGTTACCTGATTCTCTCGAAATTTGGGAGAAAGGATTTTCTTAAGACTCTCGACATTACTGGTGATCTTCATGGATATCGGTTCAGATTTAGATATAGCTCTCATATACATATATTTAGCCCGATTTTCACTCCTAGAGTCATAGCAAGCGCATTTATTGACCCATCTTGCCAAAAATTTTGCAAAACGCTTTCCTCGACAAATGCCACAGTATCTAAGAAGGTTGCTGAAATCGGTTCAGATTTTGGTATTGCTCCCATATATATGTTCGTCCGATTTTGAGAAATATTGCAAGAAAGTGCTAATTTTTTAACCGATTCTCTCGAAATTTTGCAGGAAGGATTTTCTTATGACTCTTAATATTACTGGTGAATGTCATAGAAATTGGTTCAGATTTACATGTAGCTGTCATATATGTATATCGCCCGATATTCACTTCTAAAGCCCCTGCAAGCGCATTGTTTTACCAATCTTGGCAAAATTTTGCACAACGCTTTCCGCGACGACTACCATATTATCTGAGAAGTTTGCTCCTGATAAGAAATCCTGATTTCATAAAGTCATATTTTTGCCCTGATTTATATGAACATCCGTGGCGAGTTTGGATAAAGCGATCTCCCGATTTAAGTGTTTGAGCCCAGAAATGCGTTTTTACTACAGTACAGTAAATTGCATATACCTCTCAACTTCTGAGAATGGACTAAACCATATTTGTATGTAGCGGTCACATAGCCCTGTTTTCTTATTGAAGGCATTGAACGCACAAAAGCCGCATTTCCTATGCAGGATTTACGAAATTTGGAAGAGATACCCTAACACTAGTACCAGTTAAAGTAATATTGTCCTGAAATTTCAAGGAGTGAAAAGCCTTACATCAGTATTTGGCCCCTTGATATCCGTTGTTTTGTTCTGCACTCTTAATGGCACCCGCTTGTATGTACCGGATTAAGCCGATGGAGTCCCGTGTCCACAAGGACAGCCTCCTCACTATATGACAAACAACACTAAATGCGTGCTTTGATAAGCATGTTCATCGCGTGCTTTTTCTTCTTCAGCGATGAAGCTCAGTTTTGGCTCAATGGGTACGTAAATAAGCGGAATTGTCGATTTTGGAGCCAGCCAGAAGCATTGCAAGAGCTACCAATGCATCCAGAAAAAGTCACAGTTTGGTGCGGTTTATGGTCTGGTGGCATCATTGGACCGTACTTCTTCAAAGATGATGCAAATCGTAACGTAACTGTGAATGGTGAGCTCTACCGTGAGATGATATCCAATTTTTTTCCCCCAAAATGTAAGAGCTTGATTTGCATGACATATGGTTTCAACAATACGGCGCCACATGCCACACAGCACGCGTAACAATGGACTTATTGAGAGGCGAGTTTGGTGAACATTTGTTTCACGTACGAGACCGGTTAATTGTCCGCCTAGATGGTGCGATTTAAAGCCTATAGACTCTGTGGGGCTATGTTAAAGCTCATTTCTATACAGACAAGCCCGCTTCAATTGACGCATTGAAAGACAGCATTGACGCATTTACTTGCAAGGTAGCGACCGAAATGGTGGAAAGAGTATGCCAAAAATTGGACCATTTGAGACGCAGTTCCGGTCAACATTTGCATGAAATAACCTTCAAACATTTCATTGTATGGACCGTACTATCGATTCAAATAAGGATTTCATGAATGTTTGTGTTCTTTTTTAATTTCCTATTGCTCTTAAAAAAATTAACCTTTATAATTTATGGCAAATATTAAAGAAAATTTCAGAAAATAAAATTTTTGTCAATTTAAAAAAAGATGCATATTTGAAAATTAAAGCTACGAAACGAAATATTTCAAAAAAAAAAAAAATATATATATATATATATATATATATATGTATATATAAAGCTTTATCATACAAATGTTACAATTTACAAAATTTCTTCCTGAAAATTTGATTTTACCAAAATTTTTTGTCAAACGTTGGTTTTATGAAACTGTTGAAGTCCTTATAAATTGAGAATTAAAAAAGTTTTCGATATTTAATCTTAAATAAGTAATGATGATTCCCCTTACACATTTGTAGCCTCTCAGCATGCCTTTTACGATTATACCAATACGATAGTACCAATACACTTGTAGTTATCCTCTATCCATGATGTAGTGATAAATGTTTGATTAGTTATAGGGAATAGGGTTCGCAGCCAATTTAAGATGTATATATTTGCCCTTGTTTTGTGTTTTATCGTTTGGGAGTAGTAGAATACCTTTGGAAACGGATTAAGGAATTCAAATAATAGACGTTTCAAAAAATATTACAGGGTGACGCTGAAATGCAAAATCTCAAAAATTAGTTTATTTTGCATTTATCCCTCAATAAAACATGCCACTCAAGTGAAAACAAAAAATACAGGTCTTTGTTGATAGGAATCTATCTCACCACAAGGAGAAACATGTGGTGAACAAAAACTGCGCGAAAAAATATTTCAATCAATTTTAGCTTAGACATCCTTAGCGGCCGTGATGTGCAACATTCAACCAACATGCGTTGAGTTTCTTTGCCATGAAAGAAATAATTTTAAAAAATCCTCCAATCGATTGTTGATGTTTTGCAGTTTTTTATATTGTTACACACACACACACACGCACGCAAACACTCAATAAGAGGTCCCCAAGTCTGTGAGGGGGATTGTAAGCAGTAGTTGTTGCTATTTGGTTGTTGGTGAATTATTGTGTTGATGCCCTGGTGGTGTCCACAAAAACAACGGAGCCAGATGTCATTGCTTTAGCGTTTTAGCGAGTTTAGTGGTTAATAAAGGGAAGAAAAATAGTGGTAAAAGGGATATTCTTTGTTCTTCAAAGCTCTTACAAAAATCTGCTTGGCAACATTTATATCCCTTTTATGGTTTGGAGACTTTAAGCTTTCAATTTAACATACAAAATTTGATGTTATGTTAAAACAGTGGTGAAAAAAGAAAATTAGTCTGTTATAATACTGGTCCACAAAAAGAGGGAAAATGTTAAACAAAATGAAGAGTTATTAGCAGATTTCATATTTGGTTTGATAATCTATTAACAGAGTTGTATTAGTTTAATGTTAGCTTAGTTAACATTACTGTAGCAAAAGTAGGGAAATATGAGTTAGAGAGATAGAAAGAAGATTGAGAGTGAGTGTGAGTAATGGGGGGAAATACCAACCTGGCCTTAACCGATGTTACTACCGTACCCACAGTGACATTTTCCCTGATATTTATGGGACCATAAACACTTTTATCCCAGATGGGCGGTTTATTATTGCGGTCGACCACATCTAATTCAACATCTACATCGGCATATGAAGGCGGTTCGCCGCGGTCAGAGGCGCGTACACGCAAACGATAACGCTCACGCTGTTAACGGTAAGATTACGGTAAATGTTGTTTACATGAGCATTAGTGTTAATTTTGTTGTTGTTGTTGATGTTATATTATAAACGGTATGGCTATGTTAAATGTAGTGTATGGCTAATGTTAAAGTTTCAATTCATATCAAAAGTGTTACAGTTATGCTTAGGCATTAACATAGAGGCTAAATTTTAAGCCTGTTAAATATTGTGGTAAGGACATTTGCTATACAGAGTTCGTCATCCTTGGGTTTGTGTATTGGCTAGTGTTGTTGTTTTTTTTTTTTGTGTTACATTACATTTTCTTTGGTCTCTTTACTTTTTTTTTGCTGTTAATTTGGTTAACATTGACTTGCGAGGGGTTAATGGCATTGCTATTTGTGACATTATGGTTTACGATTCACATTAAGGGGTTAATTTTTGATTATTTTGTTTTTCTGTAGTTGGTCATATTTTTTAACAAAAAAAAAATTTTAAAAAATAATTAAAAATGAAATAAATTATAACATATAAAAAGTCTTTTTATATAAGGTAGGATTTTTTTTAGAATTTTCCCGGTTAAGACCTAAGCTAAAGACATATTAAAGGGAATAAAGAGATTTTGCAGCATAATTTCAATGTATGATTTTAAAACTTGAGTTTCAAGTCATTTAATCCAAATTTTATCTACAGGCATTAGTATAAAGTAAAAGTTTTTGAACTTAAAAAAAATTATTTCATTTCATACTGTATATTTCATTTCATACTGCATATTCAAAAAATTTATCATAAATTTTCAACATACATTTTTGGCCTCTATATAACCACCACCATAGGATATGGGGGTATAATCATTTAGTCATTCCGTTTGCAACACATCGAAATATCCATTTCCGACCCTACAGAATATAGACATATTACAGATCGTTGCAAAATTCTAAGAAAAATTAACGACGTCATTGTGACTGTCTGTCTGCCTGTGGGTCCGTCAGTTGTAATCACATTACAGTCTTTAAAAATCAAAACACTGAGCTGAGTTTGACACAGACTCGTATTTTTAAACATACAGGCTAAGTTCTATATTGGGATAAAGTTTATCTGTTTGTAAGACCTCGAAATATATGTCTGAGACCCCATAAAGTATATATATTCTTGATCGTCATGTCATTTTAAGTCGATCTAGCCATGTCCGTCCGTTTGTCCGCCCGTCATCTAGTCAGTCTGCCTGTCGAAAGCACGCTAACTTTCGAAGGAATAAAGCTAGGCGCTTGAAATTTTCCACAAATACTTTTTATTAGTGTAGGTCGGTTGGGATTGTAAATGGGCCAAATCGGTTCATGTTTTGATATAGCTGTCATATAAACCGATCTGGGGTCTTGACTTCTTGAGCCGCTAGAGGGCACAATTCTTATCCGATTTGGTAGAAATTTTGCATGAGCTGTTTTATTATGACTTCCAACAACTGTGATGAGTATGGTTTAAATCGGTCCATAACCTGGTATAGCTGCCATATAAACCGATCTGGGGTCTTGACTTCGTGAGCCGCTAGAGGGCACAATTCCTATCCGATTTGGTAGAAATTTTGCATAAGCTGTTTTATTATGACTTCCAACAACTGTGCTGAGTATGGTTTAAATCGGTTCATAACCTGATATAGCTGCCATATAAACCGATCTGGGGTCTTGACTTCTTGAGCCTCTATAGGGGGCAATTCCTATCCGATTTGGCTGAAATAATGAATGATGTGTTTTATTGTGACTTTTAACAACTGTGCTGAGTATGGTTAAAATCGGTCCATAACCTTATATAGCTCCCATATAAACCTATCTCGGATCTTGACTTCTTGAGCCTTTAGAGGGCGCAATTCTTATCCGATTTGGCTGATATTTTGCACAGTGACTGTTTCTATGACCCCTAATAAACGTGTCATATATGGTCTGAATCGATCCATAACCTGATATAGCTCCCATATAAACCGACTTCCCAATTTTAGTTCTTGAGCCTCTGAAGTGCGTAATTCTTGTTCGATTGAACTGAAATGTTGCAAAGTGACTGTTTCTATGACCTCTAAAATATGTGCTAAATATGGTCTGAATCGGTTGATAATCTAATATAGCTAACACATAAAAGACCTGCCGTTTTTATACCCACCACCGTAGGATGAGGGGTATATTCATTTAGTTATTCCGTTTGCAACACATCGAAATATAGATTTCCGACCCTACAAAGTATATATTGTATATATTTCGGATCGTGGTAAAATTCTAAGACAATTTAACGATGTCCGTGTGTCTGTCCGTCTGTTGTAATCACTCAACAGGCTTCAAAAATTGAGATGTTGAGCTAAAATTTGGCACAGATACGTCTTTTTGATGCACGCTGGTTCTTGAACGGGCAAAATCGGATCATATTTGGATATAGCTGACATATAGACCGATCTGCCGATAAAGGGTCTGAAGCCCATAAAAGCTTTATTTTTTATTCAATTTTGCCGAAATTTAAAACAGTAAATAGTTTAAGGCTTCTTGACAACTGACCCAAATATGGTTCATATCGGACTATATTGAGATATAGCTGCCATATAAACCGATCTCCCGATAAAGGGTCTGAAGTCCATAAAAGCTTTATTTATTACCCGATTTCTCTGAAATTTAAAACAGTGGGTTATTTTAAGCCTCCCGATAACTGACCCAAATTAGGTTCAGATCGGACTATATCTAGACACAGCTACCATAAAGACCGACCTCCCGATAAAGGGTCTGAGGGCCATGAAAGCTTTATTTATTATCCGATTTCGCTGAAATTTAAAACAGTGGGTTACCTTGGGCCTCCCGATATTTGACGTAAATATGGTTTAGATCGGAGTATATTAGGTATAGCTACCATATAGACCGATCTGCCGATAAAGGACCTGAAAACCCATTATTATTTTTATTTTTAGCCTCCTGATACCCAACCTAAATATGGTTCAGATCGGACTTTATTTAGATATAGCTACCATATAGACCGATCTGCAGATATGGAGTGCTTTATTTATTAACCGATTTCGCTGAAATTTGAAACAGTGGGTAGGTTAAGACATCCCAACATCTGACCTCATTGTGGTTCTGATCGGACTATATTTAGATATAGCTTCCATATAGAACGATCTGCAGATAAGGGGTCTGAAGCCCATAAAAGCATTGTTTTGTATCCAATTTCACTGAAATTGAGCCCAAAGTTGGGCCCAATTTACTTGTTTTTATACCCACCACCAAACGGTGGTATATTCATTTTGTCATTCCGCTTGCAACACATCCAAATATCCATTTGCGACCCTAAAAAGTTAATATATTTTTGATCAGCGTAAAAATCTAAGACGATCTAGACATGTCCGTCCGTCTGTCTGTTGAAATCACACTACAGTCTTTAAAAATAGAGATATTGAGCTGAAATTTTGCACAGATACTTTTTTGTCCAAAAGCAGATTAAGTTCGAAGATGGGCAATATCGGACAATATATTGATATAGCCCACATATAGACCTAAAAGCCACATTTATTATCCGATTTTGCTAAAATTTGGGACAGTGAGTTGTGTTAGGTCTCTCACATCCTTCATCAATTTAGTCCAGATCGGTCCAGATTTGGATATAGCTGCCATATAGATCGATCCGCCGATCCGCCGATGTAGGGTCTTAGGCCCAAAAAAGCCATATTTATTATCCGATTTTGCTGAAATTTGGGACGGTGTGTTGTGTGAGGCCCTTCGACATCCTTCATCAATTTGGCTCAGATCGGTCCAGATTTGGATATAGCTGCCATATACACCGATCTCTCGATTTAAGCTTTTGAGCCCATAAAAGGCGTTTTTATTGTCCGATGTAGCCGAAATTTGGGACAGTGAATTGTATTAGGCCCTTCGACATCCTTCGTTAATTTGGCCCAGATCGGTCCAGATTTGGATATAGCTGCCATATAGACCGATCCTCTGATTTAGGGTGTTAGGCCCCTAAAAGTAACATTTATTATCCGATTTTGATAAAATTTGGGACAATGTGGCCCAGATCAGATATAGCTGCCGATCTCTTGATTTAAGGTTTTTGGCCCATAGAAGGCGCATTTATTGTTCGATGTCGCCGAAAATTGGGAGAGTGAGTTAAGTTAAGCTTCTTGATATTCCTCTGTAATATGGCACAGATCGTTCCAGATTTGGATATAGTTGCCATATACACCGATCTCTCGATTTAAGCTTTTGAGCCCATAAAAGGCGTTTTTATTGTCCGATGTAGCTGAAATTTGGGACAGTGAGTTTAGTTAGGCTCTTTGATGTCCTTTTTAAATTTGACCCAGATCGGTCCTGATTTTAGTATAGCTGCCATATAGACCGATCCGCCGATTTAGGGTCTTATGCCCATAAAAGCTACATTTATTATCCGATATTGATCAAAATTTGAGACAGTGAGTTATGTAGGCCCTTCGATGTCGTTTTTCAATTTGGTCCAGATCGGTCCAGATTTGGATATAGCTGCCATATAAACCGATATCTCGATTTAAAGTCGTGGTCCCCATAAAAGGCGATTTCACTGAAATTAGACACAGTGAGTTACGTTAGGCTTTTCGACATCCGTGTCGTATATGGTTCAGATCGGTTTATTTTTAGGTATAATTGCTGTACTTATTAGTATTTGGTCCAAATCGGAACATATTTCAATATAACTGCTACGGGATATAAGGTATGCAATTTTCACCGGATTTTGATGAAAGATGGTTTACATATGTACCCGAGGCCCGGCCGAACTCAACTCCTATTTACTTGTTTTTTTTTAATTAAAATTCTTTAAAAGCTGTAGACTGAAAACATTTTTGTTTTTAAATATTGCACACCCTTTATGCCACAAAATCTCTTTTTCCTCTATCCTTGTACTATATAATCGAAATTTACCTAACATTGAATGAGGGGGGTTATTAGCGTGGTGAATACACAGACAATCTAAGATAAAACAATTATTTTTTTTTCGATTACATATTTTTTTAAGGTTTAAATGTCTTGTTTGTGAAAGTCATTAGGGATTTAGAAAACGATGATATATGGAATTAATATATTTTTTTTTTGGTTTTTGCTCTGCATACAACATCGACTATATATTGAGGTGATGTTAGGACACATTCATGTATGAAGTTCAGAGAACTTCAAAAAGCATTTAAAACACCCTTAAGACATGTAATTACTTACAGGATAACAACCCTTTTGATTTTGATTTTTTTGTTTTTGGTAACGATGTTACATTTATATTTACGAAACATATGAAATGAATGAAAAGAAATTTTTCATAAATAAATATCAAAGTTAACAATTTATAAATAAACTTAAAAATCAATAAAGGTGCACGAAAATTAAAAACAAAACATATATATTTTGTATATAGTTTTTTTTTGTAACAAAAAAAAATCTTAATTTTATTGCAGTTATACAAAAAAAAGTTATTTTGTATATATTTGGTATATTATTTTAATATATATAGGTTTATATTGTATGCATGCCTTATAATTTTGGTAAACATTTAAATGTTTGAACGATTGTTTTCTATACAAAACAGAGACTTTCAAAAATGTTATTAGCCTCTAAAGTCCATGGGTTATAAAAAAATGGCTTTTAATTAAAGAAGAGAGAAAGTTTGATGAGAAAAAAATAGGAAGGAAAAACATTTAAAAAAAACTTAATTTTATAAAACAAAAATAAATTAATAAAAAGAATAATAATAAAAGACACAATGATTTTCAAAAATATATGTTTAACCATCGCTTAGTCTATATATAGTTATAAAAAAAAAAAAAATATTTTAAAATTTTTTTTTTTTTTTTTGGAAAAAAAAATTTTTTTGAAGGGTTTTAAGGTTTTTGTAGTTTTTTAATGATTAGTGTTTTTTTCTGTATTTTTCATTATAGTTTTGTTTGCTAAAAAGGCCTGTTAAAAAACTTTGCTTATATATTTTCTTTTTTTTTAAATATATTTTATTTCATTTGCTTGGGGAAAAAATGTTAAAAAATCAATTTTTTTTTATAATTTTAATTTTTTTTTTTTTTTGTAAGGAAATACATATTAATTTTTTCAAGCCAATTATTGTGTTTTGTTTTCAACAATTCCAGGTTATGAGATTGCCACCTTCTCGGGTGACTCCAAACTAAACTAAAGCAAAATCAATTTATGATAATTTAAAAAAAAAATAGCAGAAAATAAAAAAAAATATTTTTTTTTTATTTTGTCACACAAAAAAAATGCTGTAATATGATCCATAATTCTAGATCTTGTTCATATAGGAATCTATATATCAAAAAATTTGCACTGCTTACTTATTACCTAGCTTTTGCTAATTTCTTATTTTTTTTAAGGGTTAGTGAGATAATTTTTTTGTTAAAAAAATCATAGAAATAAAATAAAACATAAAAAAATGTTTTAATTTTATTTGCAAATTATTTTAAAGAAATTAAAAAGCAACCCAAACTACAGCTTAGATTTTTAGATTTTTTTCAGTTTGGAAAATAAATAAAAATGGTGCAGTTAAAATTAAATAAAAAAATTCTTATAAATTATTATTCAATTAAAAATAAAAGAATTTTCGCTTAAATATGTAAAAAGCTGTCAAAATATTTTTGTTTTTAAGAAAATTGAAATTTTGTAAATTAAACATGAAATTCCCTTGTTTACAGAGTTCTTTTATTGAAAGTAATGTGAAGAAGCCTATTTTTTTCTAGCACGCATGATGAACCCTTACTCCCATGATTTGTAAGTCCAAACCGATTGTTAGTAATTTAAAAAAAAACATTTTTTTGTTAGTTTTAGGGGATTTTTATAACAAGAGTTAAACAATTTTATTACACAAGTATGATGCCTGAGAAATTTTAAAAACATGCCAAAGTGGATTTTTACTGGTCCACTTAATGGCAAGGAGCCTATTTTTTCTAACCGGTCCCCAAAAGCGACATAAGCAGGAGAGGTATTGTAGTGAAGCTAAATAACTACACTACTATAGCAATGGAATAATCAGGTATAACTTGAAACGCGCATGGACCCCTAACATTTTATTACTCGATTTGCTCTCCAATTCCTTGAAACCATCCGGTATTGGCAGTAAGCAACGCACTACAGTGGTTCCCGACAAACTTCTGCTGCAAAAGTGATGAGAATATGGCTGAAAAGGAAAAAATGTAACATCGTCTCACCGTCCTCTGCTATCAATACAATTTCCAAAGGATGCATAATTGGTTTGTATCCAATGGCTTTCCCAAGCAAGGAATTTTTTACATCGTTAAGATTAACTCAAAAGAGACAGACAAACAGAGGAAAGGCAAGAAAAACAGATGGTGAGACCCCCAGACAAGCATACGAACGGACAAACAGACAGTCGGACAGAAAGACAGACGGACAGACAAACAGACGAAGGGACAAATAAACAGACCGAAAAAAAGGACGGAGAGACTGTCGGACAGAAAGACAATCGGACAGACAGACGGAAAGACTCACTGACAAATGGACAGAAAAATGGACAGATAGATATACAGAAATAAGACGAACTGACAAACACCGACAGCATAGTTAATTCTTATCTAAGTATGGAGCATCTGTTTGGGAAACGAAGCTAAAAATGTCCTTAAGATCCCACATGACACCCATAGCTAAATGTAACCGTCTCCCAGTGCGCAGGGGTTACAGAACCATCTAAAGCAACAAGGACCGACAGACGGACAGATAGACAGACGACCGGACCGTCAGACAGATGGACGGACAGACAGACGAACAGAGAGACGGACAGAGAGACAGACGGACAGGCAGAAAAACAGACTGACGGAACTATAGATACGGACGGACAGACAGACGAACAGAGAGACGGACAGACCGACAGATAGACGGACAGACAAACAGACAGACAGGCAGATATACAGACGAACTGACCGAACTGACCGAACCGAAGCTAAAGACGTCTTCAAGATCCAACATGACATCAAGGACAGACAGACGGACAAACAGACAGACTGACAGAACGACGGACAAACAGACGGACAGATAGACAGACGAACGGACCGACAGACAGATGGACGGGCAGACAGACAGACGAACGGACCGACAGACAGATGGACGGACAGATAGACGAACAGAGAGACGGACAGAGAGACAGACGGACAGACAGAAAAACAGACTGACGCAAATATAGATACGGACGGACAGACAGACGAACAGAGAGACGGACAGACCGACAGATAGACGGACAGACAAACAGACAGACAGGCAGATATACAGACGAACTGACCGCACCAAAGCTAAAGACGTCTTCAAGATCCAACATGACATCGTTTAATATATCTTTGACATTTGGAATGGTTAGAGCTGAGGTGTAAGCGAGATCATGTGCAATATCTCAAGGTTCTAGGTTGTCTGGGCGCCTTTTGGCAGGCTCCCATAATTGGTCACCTTGGTATTTCGAAAACTTGTTGGGCTGCCAAATCTTCGTTTATGGTCACATTTTCCAACATTTGCTGGATAGTTCTTAGGAGTCTCTTAAAAAAAAATTTGCTTGATTTTGGCCAAAAAGGTGCTCAGACTACCTAGGTCCTTGAAATTTTGCAACGATCGAGAGATCGGTCTATATGGCAGCTATATCCAAATCTGGACCTATCAGGGCCAAATTAAAAAAAGAAATTAAAGAGCTTAACACAACTTACTGTCCTAAATTTCAGCGAAATCAGACAATAAATTCACCATTTATGGGATCAAGACCTTAAATTGAGAGATCGATCTATGTGGCAGTTATATTCAAATCTGGAGCGATCTGGGCCAAATTGAGGAAATATGAAGAGGGGTTTAACTTAACTCGAATGCAAATTTTTTGCCCATGAACATTCCACTAAGGAATAGGGGCAAACTTCTCACATATCAATGAGTGTAGTCCGATTCACGTTTAAGCTCAACGATAAGGGGCCTCCTATTAATAGTCGAGTCCGAACGGCGTGCAGCTGTGCGACACCTCTTTGAAAAGAAGTTTTACATGGCATAGTCGCTAACAAATGTTGCCAGCATTAGGAGGGGAAAACCAGTGCTGAAAATTTTTTCTGATTATCTCGCCAGTATTTGAACACAGGCATTCAGCGATATAGGCGGACATGCTAACCTCTGCGCTACGATGGTCTCTTAACTCACTGTCCCAAACTTAACTTAACTCACTGTGTCAAATTTCGTCCACATCGGACAATAAATGCGTCTTTTATGGGCCCAAGACCTTAAATCGAGAGATCGGTCTAAATGGCAGCTATATCCAAATCTGGACCGATCAGTGCCATATTCCAGGAAGTTGCCGAGGAGCCTAATTCAACTCACTGTCCCAAATTTCGGCGACATCGGACAATAATTGCGCCTTTTATGGGCCCAGGACCTTAAATCGAGTGATCGGTCTATATGGCAGCTATATCCAAATCTACACCGATTGGGGCCAAATTGAAAAATGATATTATTGGGCTTAACGAGACTCACTGTCACGAATTTCAGCAAAATCGGACAATAAATGCGCCATGTGTGTGTCCAAGACCTTAAATCAGCAGATCGGTATATACTGCAGCTATATCCCAATCTGAACCGATCTGAACCAAATTGAAAAATGTGTCGAAGGGCCCATCATTCTCCCAAATTTCGGCGAAATCGGACAATGAAATGCATTTTATGGGTCCAAGACCTTAAATCGCGAGATCGGTCTATATGGCAGCTATATCCAAATCTGGACCTATCTGAGT
This sequence comes from Stomoxys calcitrans, assembly GCF_963082655.1. Classification (NCBI taxonomy): domain Eukaryota; kingdom Metazoa; phylum Arthropoda; class Insecta; order Diptera; family Muscidae; genus Stomoxys; species Stomoxys calcitrans. The sequence continues at coordinate 21,934,208 of NC_081554.1, forward strand.
CAAATTGAAGAAAGATATCAAATGTCCTAACACAACTCGCTGTCCCAGAAAAATCGGATAATAAATGTGGATTTTATAAGGCTAAGACCTTAAATCGGCAGATCGGTCTATATCTGGACTGTATCAAGATATATATATATAGACAAAAAAAGAATCTGTGCAAAGTTTCAGCTCAATATCTCTATTTTTAAAGACTGTATTGTGATTTTAATAGACAGACGGACGGACGGACAGACCGGCGGACAGAAGCTGCCTGTACGAGTATCGCTTCGAACATTACACCCCTCCACGGCGCCCAAATGACTGAGTACGCAGATTATGTAGTATTCGCATGTACCAGATTCGCCATAGGTCGCAACATATTGGAGTCCTTCATAAAGTCCTTTATGGCAGACAATAAAGCAACCGTCATGGTAGAATCGGAGGAGAATTGAAATGCGATGGAGGCGTATTTAACGATAGTTCATAAAAGACTGAAATAGGAAGAGTATATTATAGAGCTACCGTTGAAAGGTGTTGCACATAGTGTGTGGAAAAGTGAAGAAAGGCTATAATGTCGACAGTCCTGTACGTTCAAATGTATTTCAACCCACGTCTGAGTTGGTATCCCATGGAGATACCAAACTCAGACACGGAGAACAAACGCGACCTGTTTCTTTATTACAAGAATATATGGGCAGACAGACGGGCATAACTTAAGCCGATCGGTATACTTAACAATGGGTCGAACGCGTCTCCTTCTGCATAAAGTTATAATACCCTGTTGTGCTTTAGGGAATAAAAATTATATGTAGGGATAACCACTGCTAAACATTTTCTCGACGGAATTTTATCCCAGGTGTTCGGGGTCAAAGGCGTACATGCTAACCTCTGAGCTACTTTGGCCCCCTCTCGACGGTATTTTATCCCAGGCGTTCGGGGTCAAAGGCGTACGTGCTGATCTCTGAGCTACTTTTGCCCCCTCTCAGCACCATCTTTGTAATAAAATTGTTAACTCTTGTTTTTACCCCTTCTAAAGCTAAGTTGTTAGTATCTTCAACCAAAAAAAAAACGTAAAACAACAAATAAACCATGTTAGTCTCACAAGTTTTCCTCTCTCGACAAAAGGAAGAAAACATTTAACAAACAATGAAAACTAAATTAAATCCAAAAAAAAAAAATTTCAAAATTTTCTTTAAAATAATACCAAATAAACTCAGTTAACAAAAAACTTACGTCAAGTGGTTTCTTGAGCACAATCCAACCAGATTCAGCCTGTATATCAAAATATTCCAAATCATTGGGATTGAAGGGGGCACTAAGGCTATAGACAATGGCACCATTGTTATCGGCATCTTCATCGGAGGCGGAAACACGCAAAATGTTGGTGCCAATGCTGGCATCTTGTTTGACATTTTCCACATATTTCTACAATCGGGTTGTTGAGAGAGAGAGAAAAGTCTTAACTTGAGGGTATTTTAATTTTATTTATTGAACTTACCTGTCGATCAAACAATGGGGGATTATCGTTGACATCAGTAATTTCAACAGTAAACGAGCAAACACCTTCCAAACTGGGTTCACCCTGATCGGTGGCCTTAACAGTCACCGATACAAATTTACCATCATCACCTTCGCGATCGAATACTTTGTTGGTGGAGACCTCGCCGGTTTCTTCGTCAACAGTGAATTTGGTGCCTTTCTGATTGGGTTGCTGAACAATGGAGTATTTGACCTATGGGAAAGGATGAAACATAATTAGCCCCTACATATCAAAGATAGAAATTTGAGCCATATAGTAACAAATTTTGACCAAAAATACCCATAGAACGAAACTTTTCACAACAATTTGCCTTTAAAAGTAAATTTTCTATAATTTTGACAAAACTTCCCATAAAAGGTTCATATTGACCAAATTTCCCATCGAAGCGAAATTTTAACAAAATTTCCAAGTCTAGCGTTCGAAGCCATCAATACAACTTCCAACATTAGCACAAAATCATGTGTGGTACGGAAGAAGTGTAATTTTCCACAGAAAGAATGTCTGTCATCACATAAAAATACATGCATTGGGAAAATGTACAGCTAATAGAGAGGGTTGTCGAGCGTGGTCAATGTGGTAATTGTATCATAGATGCGTTTTCGCTATTATTGCGATTCAAATACAACATACCAACGCACGGCCCTTGAAACCATCACACCTAACCATAGACGAAACGCGTGGTTGGTGTGTGTTGCTATCTTTGGCTTTCCTTTTCCATTTGCATCTCCGATCATTAAGCTCGTCTCGAAGGAGAAACAAACAAAAATTAAAAAAAGGAAGGTAAATTTTTCAAAATTTCACAAAGAAGTTTAATTTGGTCAAAATTGTCGATAAAATGTAAATTTTGCCAAATTTCCCATAATGGTACATTTTGACAAAATTTCCCATAAATGGTGGGTTGGGTAAGAGCGGCAGTCCTTTACAGTCTCACGGAACAAGTCCTCTGGTGGAAATCGAACCCATGACTGCCGCACTGGTTATACGAGCTCACCACCAACTTGGCTATCGGGGTGCCTCCCTTAAAAGGTAAATTTGACAAAATTTCCCATATAAGGTAATATATGACAAAATTTCCCATAGAAGGTGAATTTTGACAAAATTTCCCATAAAAGGTAAATTTTGACAAAACTTCCCATAGAAGGTAAATTTTGACAAAAATTTCCAAAATAAAAGGAAATTTTTCCCATAGTGTTTAAATTTAGACATAATGTCCTACTAAAACAAAATTTTGACAAAAGTTTCCATATAAGTTTCTTTACGACAAAATTTCCCACAAAGGGTAAATTTGCCGAGGCGCCTCCCATAAAAGGAAAATTGGACAAAATTTCCCATAAAAGGAATCTTCGACACAATTTCTCATAAAAGGTAGGTTAGGTAAGAGTGGCAGTCCTTTATACTCTCACAGACCAAGGCCTCTGGTGCGAATCGAACCCATGACCCCCGCACTGCTTATACGAGCACAAAACCAACTTGGCTACCGGGTCGCCTCCCATAAAAGGTAAATTTGACAAAATTTTCCATTTCCAAGGTAATATATGCAAACATTTCCTATAGAAGGTCAATTTTGACAAAAATTTCCTATAGAAGATCAATTTTGACAAAAATTTCCTATATAAGGTAAATTTTGACAAAAATTTCCAAAAAAATGTAAATTTTTCCCATAGAATCTAATAAAAGAATCCCACTAAACCAAAATTTCTCATAAAAGTTCCTTTACGACACAATTTCCCACAAAAGGTAAATTTGCCGAGGCGCCTCCCATAAAAGGAAAACTTGACAAAATTTCCCATAAAAGGTAAATTTGACAAAATTCCCCATAAAAGGTAAATTTGACAAAATTTCCCATAGAAGGTTAAATTTTACCAAATTTCAGATAGAAGGTTAATTTGGACGAAGTTCCTCTTAGGAGGTAAATTTTAACAAATTCCCCATACAAGGTAAATTTTGTTTGTCGGTTTGTTTGTTTGTTCCGTATAGACTCAAAAACGGCTGAACCGATTACTTTGAAATTTTCACAGATTATGTAGGTTAGACTGCAAGGAAACAAAGGCTATATAATTTTTTGATATCAGAAGGGGGGGGGGGGGGGGGGCGGACCCTCCCCCTTACCCCAAAAGTATTACCCAAAAATAAAAGCAGACCGATCGGGACAATATGGGATTCAAATGAAAGGTATTCAAGAGTAGAGTACGAATTTCATAATAAAAGTTGGGTCCAAGAAACTAGGGGGTCGCCTCAACCCCAAAACCCCTTAAAATAGGTTTATTTGACGATCATGACAATATGGGACACAAATTAAAGGTATTCGGGAGTAGATTACGAATATGGTCAGGAAGTAGGAATAGGATTTATAATTTATTGATAACGGAAGGGGGCGGACCCTCCACTGTTACCCCAAAAACACCACCCAAAATCAAAAGTGGACCAATATGGGTATCAAATGAAAAGTATGTGGGAGTGAATAACGAATCTGGCATACAAATTCATGTCGAAGTATAGGGAGTCACGCCACCCCCACAAAAACGCCCAAAATGGGCACATCAGGCAGTCACGGATATATGGGCCTCTGTTGGTTTCTTCCGTATAGACTGAAAAACGGCAGAACCGATTTTCTCGAAATTTTCTCATATTGTTTAGGTTGGTCTGGAAGCAAACATAGGCTACATAATTTTTCGGTATCGGAAGGGGAACTTATGCCAAAAACACAACCCAAAATCAAAAGTGGACCGATCGGGACAATAAGGGTATCAATTGAAAGTTATTGGAGGCCAATGGTATTAAAATTTGGGTCCAAGTACCCAGCAGCCCCCCTATCCACAGAATTGCTTTAAACAGACATATTTGAAGTTCATGTCATTATGGGACTCAAATGAGAAGTATTAAGCAGTAGAAGGGGGCGGACCCTCCCCCTTACCCCAAAAGTATTACCCAAAATAAAAGCAGACCGATCCGGTATCCAATATAGGTATCAAATGAAAGGTATTGGAGAGTAGAATACGAATATGGTATTAAAATTTGAGTCTAAGTACCCATCGGGCCGCCCCAACCCCAAAACTCCCCCAAATCAGATATATTGGACGTTCATCTCAATATGGGGCTCAACTGAAAGGTATTCGGGAGTAGATTTCAATTCTGGTATACAAAATCAGATCGATGTATAGGAGGTCACGCCACCCCTCTAAAACTCCATTAGACCCGTTATGACTATACGATACTTGGCTGAATCGATTTTCTTAAAATTTTCATACATTTTGTACGTTTGTCTGGAAGGACCCATAGGCTATATAATTTTTAGACATCGGGTGGTGGCGGATACTCCCCCTTACCCCAAAAACGCCACCCATATCCGAAAGTGATCCGATGGGCACAATAAAGGTATCAAATGAAAGGTATTGTAGACCAGAAAACGAATATGGTATTAAAATTTGGGTCCAAGTACTCAGCGGGCCGCCCCCAACCCAAAACTTCTCTAAAAAGATATATTCGAAGTTCATGTCAAAATGGGACTCAATTGAAAAGTATTAGGTAGTAGATTACAAATATGGCATAAAACATTAGGTCCATGTAATGGGAGGTCGCCCACCCCCCTAAATAACCTCAAATGGGCATATTAGCCGACCATTGCCATAAGGGACTCAAATGAAAGGTATTTGGGAGTAGATAACGAATATTACATTAAAATTTGCGTTCAAGTCTTGGAGGCGCTTTTTCTCCTAAAGATACGTCAAATGGGTTATTTGACCCATTATGACAATATGGGACATAAATGAATAGTATTTGCGAGTAGAAAACGAATTTGATATCCAATTTTGAAGCCAAGTGTTTTAGGTACACCCCCTAAAGCACCCCCTAAACTGAACTTCATTTCCGTTGGGAATAAAGAACGAATTTGATATCCATTTTCATTAAAAAGTGCCGGTGGCCGCCCCAGACCCAAAACACCCACCAAACGGTTCATATTTACCGGCCATTGCAAAATGGGGCTTAGGGATTTGGAAGTGCAGCACGAATTTGATATCCATATTTGAGTCGAAATGTCTGAGGTGCCATACCTCCCCCAATGAGAACATTACCCTAAGGAAGAACATTACCACCAGGAACCGAGAAGGGGCAAATTCTCACACATCAATGGGTGTTTTCCGATTCAAGTTTAAACTCAATTATAAGGGACCTTTCTTATAGCCAGGTCCGAACGGCGTCCCACAGTGCGACACCTCTTTGGGGAAAATTTTGATCATGCATGGCATTGTGCCTCGCAAATGTCGTCAACATTAAGAGGAGATAAACACCGCTTTGTTCGATGTTCTCGCCAGGATTCGAACGAGTTCAGCGTTATAGGCTACAATGGCACGAATTCGATATCCGCATTCAGGGCGAAGTGTCTTCATTCTAAAAAAATATTTGAGAGTTAAAGAAGGCGCAGCGGAGCGGACCCGGTTCGGCTAGTTTCCATTAAAAGGTAACATTTGACAAAATTTCTCATAGCATGTAAATTTCGAAAAAGTAAATTTTCCACTTTTCAAGTTTTTTTGCCTGTTAGGGCGAGATCAATAAATTTTACAATTCTTGTTTATTTCTCTTTGGAGACAAGCTCAATGATCGGAGATGCAAATGGAAAAGGAAAGCCAAAGATAGCAACACACACCAACCACTATGGGACGCGTTTCGTCTTTGGTTAGAAAACTTTTCAACCATATTAGATGTGATGGCTTCAAGCAAAATTTCTCTAAGCTAATTTTGATAACATTTCTCGTAGATTGATAAGAAATTTCAACTTTTCAACTAAAATTAAATTTTGACAAAATTTCCCGTATAAGGTTAATTTTGACTAAATTTCCTACAAAAGTTCATTCGCACAAAATTTTCCATAAAATTTAATTTTTTACAAAATTTACTATAACAGGTAAATCTTGAAAATCTCCCAAAAAAGTTAAATTTTGACAGAACATCCCATAAAAGGCAAATGTTGACCAAAGTTTCTATAGAGAGCTAATTTTGACAAACTTTCCCATAGAAGATCAATTTTGATTTTTCCGTAATTTTTCCATAGAATATAAATTTTGACAAAAAAAATTTAAAAAAAATTTGGCAAAATTTTTTTTTGTAGGCAAATTTTAACAAAATTTCCTATAGATGAAAAATTTTGACAAAAAATTTCCATAGGACGTAAATTTTGACATAATATCCCATTAAAATCAAATTTTAACAACATTTCCCATAGAAGACTCATTTCGACAAAATTTCCCACAAAAGTTTTATTTTCACAAAATTTTTACTCGAAGGTAAATTTCAATGAAATATCCCATCAAAGGCGATTTTTAAAAAAATTTTCCCATACAAGGTAAACTTCTCCCAAGGAAGTTAAAATTAAACAGAATTTCCCATTAAAGGTAAATCTTGACCAAAGTTCCCATAGAGACCTAATTTTGGCTAAACTTTCGTACACGCCATGTCACTGCAAGTCCTTTTTGGGCGTAGGCCACATTGACCTATGGCACAGCGAAAGGTCGGTTCGTTTGGTTTGTCTGTTTGCGCTCTTTTATTTAAATCTCTAAAAGCCTTTCATGATTTTTAGGGCATCATTTTGATAAAATCTCCTAAAAAAATAAATTTAGCAAAAATCTCCTATGGGAAGCAAATTTCAACCTGAAAACATTACAGATACCGCTGTGTACGCATCAAACATAACCAGCCACCTTTAAGTAAACCCACTCAAAAGCTATAGAGCTCACCCACATCAATTACAAGCATCCCACTATGTAGCCCTTCCAGCAGAGCACTCAGCACACTAATCCAAATCATTTTAAATGCTTAACATGTAGCTTACCTGACCATTAACACCCTTATCTTCATCGGTGGCCACCACTTTTATGACCGGACTGCCATTTGGTGCTCCCTCCTCTACTTTGGGATAATAGGTGGCACAATCCTTAAACACTGGCTTATTGTCATTGACATCGGTAATGAAGACCACCACTACAGCAGTGGAGGTATGTATCGTTTGGTCACCATTAACACAACACGAGCCATCATCCATGGCTGTTACATTCAATTCATACTTATCGCGATCCAAGGTAATGGCCTTATTGTGCAAACGTATCACGCCGGTGATATCTTCAATCACAAATTGCCCAGATGAAGTGCCGCCACCGACAAAACCAAAACGTACATTATCGCCATCCTTATCGGATGCCACCACGGTGGTAACCAAGGTATTGGGACCAGCATTCTCATCCACATTGGGGGTGTAGACTTGTTGCGAGAATTTGGGTTCTTCGTCATTCTTATTTTTCGTATAAACGCGCACTGTAGCCACACCCGACTTGGAGGGCTCCCCTTTGTCCTTGGCCGTGACTATAAATTCGTAGTAGGCATTATTGTTGTCAGCATCCAGTTGTTTGTTGTTCACTATAATGCCATTGGTGTCAACGGCAAAATGATCATCGGATACCAGATATTCGATTTCGGCATTTGCACCCGAATCGGAATCCATGGCTTTGACGCGCAATATACTTGTGCCCAGCGGTATGTCCTCATCGACATTATGGGCTTGGTAATCGGGCAACTCAAATTTGGGTGCATTGTCATTGACATCGGTGACGCGGATTGTAAGCTGGAACGGAAAGAACATTGTTAGAATATTTTTTAAAAATTAAAAAAAAAAATTACAGGAAATCACATTGACAAAATCACCATCCAATTCCAACAATGATATTTTAATTAGCAAATAAACTTTCCTATAGAATATAATATGGCGAAGCAAGGAAATTTTCCATAGACAATAAATTTTCATGAAACTTTGCAAAAATTTTATCTAGAAAAACAATTTTGACTAAATTTATAGTAAGAAGTATATTTTGATAAATTTTTGACAATATCAGCTGCTCCAAGCCGAACCTTTGATACCCACCACCATGGCTATATATTCATTCTCAAAATTTGTTATAACACTACTATATCCAAATGTAGTCCGATCTTAGTCATATTTGGTTCAGTTGCCGAGAACCTCTATACAAGTAACTGTTCGAAATTGGGTAATAAGTGCGCCGTTCTTGTGATTTGGCCCTAGTTCGGAAGGTCGACCTGTATGACTGATATATCTAAATATGGTCCAGACCGGACCATATTCGGGTTGAATGTCGGGAGTCTTAAAGCAGCTCACTGTTTCAAATTTCAGCAAAATTGGAGAATAAAGGAGCTTTTTATGTTATATACACCCTAAGCCTGAAGATCGCCCTCCATGACGGGTTATATCTAAATATAGCCCGATCTGGAGCCTATTCAGGACAGATGTTGGGTGTCTTGATACAACTCACTTTCTCAAATTTCAGCGAAATCGGGTAATAAATGCGCCTGTTATAGGAAAAATACCCAAAATCGGCAGTTCGGTCTATATGCCAGCTATACCCAAATATGTTCCGATCTGGACCATCTTTGATTCGGATATTGACGGACCTAATAAAACTCACTGTTCTGAATTTAAGCGAAATCATATAAAAAATATGCCTGTTATAGGCTCAAGACCCTAAATCGGCATATCAGTTTATATGGCAGCTATATGTAAATATGGTCCGACCATATTCGGGTCGGCTGTTGAGGTGCTTGGTACAAATTACTATTTCAAATTCGAACAAAATCGGAGAATAAATGCGACTTTTATGGTCTTTAGACCCTAAAGCAGAAGATCGGTCTCTATGGCAGCTATATCTAAATATAGCCCAATCTGGACCTTATTAGACCAGATGTTGGGAGTCTTGATACAACAAATGCGCCTGTTATAGACCAAATACCCAAAATCGGCAGATCGGTCTGTATGACAGCTATAAACGAATATATTCCGATCTGGACAATTTTTGGTTCGGATATCATTAGGCCTAATAGAGCTCACTATGCCGATTTTCGGCGAAATCGAGAATTAAATGAGCCTGTTATAGGCTAAAGATTCTAAATCGCCAGATGGGTCTATATGGCAGCTATATCCAAATATAGTCCAATGTGGCCCATTAAAGAGCTTAACCTTCGTATACAAGAAATACGAATCTGTGCCAAATTTCAACTCCAAATCCTAATTTTTAAAGATTTGGATTTGGAGTTTTTAAGAAGCCTAACATAAGACACTGTGTCAAATTGCAGCGAAATCGGATTATAAATGCGTCTTTTATGGGGCCAAGACTTTAAATCGAGATATCGGTCTACATGGCTGCTTTATGCAAATCTTGATCGATCTAGCCAAAATGCAGATATATGTGGAGGGGCTTAATTTAACTCTCTGTCCTAAATTTCGGCAACATCAGTCAATAAATGCGCCGTTTATGGGCCCAAATTCTTAAATTAAGAGATAGGTCTATAAGGCAGCTATATCCAAATCTGGACCGATATGTGCCATATTGCAGAAGTATGTCGAGGGGCTAAACCTAACTCACTGTCCCAAACTTCGTCGAGATCGGAAAATAAATTCGCCTATTATGGTCTCAAAACTTAAACTCGAGAGATCTGTCTATACGGCAGCTACATCCAAATCTGGACCGATCTGGACCAAATTAAAGAAGGATATCGAAGGTCCTAAAACACAACTCACTGTCCCAAATTTCGGCGACATCGGACAATAAATGCGCCTCTTATAAGTCCAAAACCTTAAATCGAGAGATCGGTCTATATGACAGCTATAACCAAATCTGAACCGATCTGAGCCAAATTGTAGAAGAATGTCGAAGGCCCTAACACAACTCACTGTCCCAAATTTTGGCAAAATCTGACAATAAATGCGCATTTTAAGGGCTCAAGACCTTAAATCGCGAGATCGGTCTATATGGCAGCTATATCCATTTCTTGACCGATCAGTGCCATATTGCAGACGTATGACGAGGGGCTTAACACAACTCACTGTCCCAAATTTCGGCGACATTGGACAATAAATGCGCCTTTTATGGGCCCAAAATCTTAAATCAAGAGATCGGTCTATATGGCAACTATATCCAAATCTGAATGTTGCCATATTGCAGAATGTTGTCGAAGGCCCTAACACAACTCACTGTCCCAAATTTTGGCAAAATCTGACAATAAATGCGCATTTTATGGGCTCAAGACCTTAAATCGAGAGATCGGTCTATATGGCAGCTTTATCCACTTCTTGACCGATCTGTGCCATATTCCATAATGATGTCGAGGGGCTTAACACAACTCACTGTCCCAAATTTCGGCGACATTGGATAATAACAAGTAAAAGCGTGCTAAGTTCGGCCGGGCCGAATCTTATATACCCTCCACCATGGATCGCATTTGTCGAGTTCTTTTCCCGGCATCTCTTCTTAGGCAAAAAAGGATATAAGAAAAGAGTTGCTCTGCTATTAAAACGATATCAAGATATGGTCCGGTTCGGACCACAATTAAATTATATGTTGGAGACCTGTGTAAAATTTCAGCCAATTCGTATAAGAATTGCGTCCATTGGAGCTCACGAAGTAAAGTAGAGAGAACGATTTATATGGGATCTGTATCGGACTATAGAACGATTCAGACCATTATAAACACGTTTGTTGATGGTCATGAGAGGATCCGTCGTACAAAATTTCAGGCATATCGGATAATAATTGCGACCTCTAGGGGTCAAGAAGTCAAGATCCCAGATCGGTTTATATGGCAGCTATATCAGGTTATGAACCGATTTAAACCTTATTTGACACAGTTGTTGAAAGTAAAAATAAAATACGTCATGCAAAACTTCAGCCAAATCGGATAGGAATTGCGCCCTCTAAAAGCTCAAGAAGTCAAATCCCCAGATCTGTTTATATGACAGCTATATCAGGTTATCGACCGATTTCAACCATACTTGGCACAGTTGTTGGATATCATAACGAAATACTTCGTGCAAAAATTCATTCAAATCGGATAAGAATTGTGCCCTCTAGAGGCTCAAGAAGTCAAGACCCAAGATCGGTTTATATGGCAGCTATATCAGGTTATGAACCGATTTAAACCATACTTGGCACAGTTGTTGGGTATCATAACAAAACACGTCGTGCGAAATTCCATTCCATTCGGATAAGAATTGCGCCCTCTAGAGGCTCAATAAGTCAAGACCCCAGATCGGTTTATATGGCAGTTATATCAGGTTATGGGCCGATTTGAACCATACTTGGCACAGTTGTTGGATATCATAACAAAACACGTCGTGCACAATTTCATTCTGATCGGATAAGAATTGTGCACGCTAGAGGCTCAAGAAGTCAAGACCCAAGATCGGTTTATATGGCAGCTATATCAGGTTATGAACCGATTTGAACCATACTTGGCACAGTTGTTGGATATCATAACAAAACACGTCGTGCAAAATTTCATTCTGATCGGGTAAGAATTGCGCACGCTAGAGGCTCAAGAACTCAAGACCCAAGATCGGTTTATATGGCAGCTATATCAGGTTATGGACCGATTTGAACTATACTTGGCGCAGTTATTGGATATCATAACAAAACACGTCGTGCAAAAATACATTCCAATCGGATAAGAATTGCGTACTCTAGAGGCTCAAGATGTCAAGACCCAAGATCGGTTTATATGGCAGCTATATCAAAACATGGACCGATATGGCCCATTTACAATACCAACCGACCTACACTAATAAGAAGTATTTGTGCAAAATTTCAAGCGGCTAGCTTTACTCCTTCGGAAGTTAGCGTGCTTTCGACAGACAGACGGACGGACGGACGGACGGACGGACGGACGGACATGGCTAGATCGATATAAATTTTCACGACGATCAAGAATATATATACTTTATGGGGTCTTAGACGAATATTTCGAGTAGTTACAAACAGAATGACGAAATTAGTATACCCCCCATCTTATGGTGGAGGGTATAAAAATAAGAAATTCTGGAATTTTTTTAAAAAAAATTTCTCTGGAAAGTAAAAAAATGCAAATTTTGCCCATGAACATTGCACTAAGGAACAGGGGCAAACTTCTCACATATCACTGAGTGCAGTCCGATTTTTTTTTAAGCTCAATGACCTCTATTTTATAGCCGAGTCCGAACGGCGTGTCGCTGTGCGACACCTCTTTGGAGAGAAGTTTTACATGGCATAGTGCCTCACAAATGTTGCCAGCATTAGGAGGGGAAAACCACCGCTGAAAACTTTTTTGATGGTCTCGCCAGGATTCGAACCCAGGCGTTCAGCGTCATAAGCGGACATGCAAACCTCTGCGCTACGGTGGCCTCCCTCTAAGTAGGTTAATGTCTGGTATAGTGTCCCCACTTAAGTGCCGGTATCTGACGGTACATAGAATGTAAATATAGTCAAAATTTCTTATAGAAGTAAATTTTCAAAAAAAATGATTAAAAGTAAATTTTGAAAAAATTTCCTCTAGAAAGTTTGTTTTAAAAGATCTCTTACAGGAAGTAAATTTTGATTAAATTTTTAAAAAAAAGGTGACAAACTTTCATAAAAAATATATTTTGACAAAATTTTCCATTGCAAGGAATTTTTGACAAAATTGCCCACAGATGGTAAATTTTCTATTGCAAGGAATTTTTGACAAAACTTCCCACAGATGGTAAATTTTAACAAAATTTCTTACAGCAACTAAACTTGAGAAATTTTTCCAGAGAATTTAAATTTAGACGAAATTTTCCGAATTTTTAAAAATATTTCTCTGGAAAGTAAAATTTCGCACTGAATGCATTTTTGACATTTTGAAATTTCTCATAGATTTTGCATTTTAATAAACATTTTTATTATCATGATTTTAATTAACAAATTTACTTTTAAACCAACTAAGTTTTTCCCATTATTAATCAAAAAAAAAAAAAAATTTCTCATATTTCTCATCTTATGCATATTTTCCATAACCTGATTACTTTTGCCAAAAAATAATCAAAATCGATGATGGTGCACAATTCTCATACCGAAGAGTATTCTCAAGCATAGGAAAATATGCCGCTTGAGAGAATGCCCAATAAAACTGTCAATTTGCTACTAAACTTTGCTGCATGTCAGTGCTCTACAGCATTCCCCGGGAACAGAATGGCATTGGCATTAAGAATTATGCATTTAAGTGCAATCGTTGGTAAACTTACAAAACAAATCTCCAGTGACATTAAATTACCCTTGGAAAATTTACTATCATCATTACCATGCTGTCAGCAGTAGTGGTGTAGTGTCCTTGCTAACAAGTGATTCCCCAGGCCACAGAAAAAAAAAAACAAAACCAAAACTTTGAATGAAACAACGCACAAAAAGGAAGTGAACCAAAAGTAATGCAAGACAAAAGGGACTTGCACTGGCATACTATGAGGCCAAGACTCTAAGGATGCTAGTTTTTGTAGCTTAAAGGGGGGTAGACGGACGGACGCATGGTGAAATTGTCAGCATATTGAAAATTCCAGTTCAACAAAGTGCCACCATTAGGAAGAAAATTTTGTTACAAATACTCGTACTTACCTCAACGGATGTGGAGAAACCACCCGAATCTTCGGTGGCTGTTACAATCAGCGAATAGACATGGGGTTGTCGTAAATCTTCAAAATCCAATTCTTTCGCCAGCTTCACAATGCCCGATGAGGGGCCAATATTGAAGGTACCCGCACCCTGGCCTTGAGCTTTTAAAGTATAGCGGATTTCACGGTCTGCAAACGACTTAGCTTTGACGGAAATAATGCTACCGAGTGTAAGTAGGCGTTGCACGAGGCGAGAGTGAGAGAGTAAGAGAAAGATGAAAACAAAATTAAAGCATACTTCAAGGAGCTGAAATTAAATAAAAAATATTGCCGTCTCTTTGGGCAGGCACATCTTGCTTTTCAATTTTATTTCCTGCCAAGCTTCTGCTCTTCCCCCCCCCACAAACTCAAAATTTATTTATTAGCCCAAGGGACTATGAAAATAGAGAGAGAGAAGCAAAGAAGGAAATCACACACACACACACACAGATACAGATATATACGCATATATTTTCTTAAAAACGTTACAAATAAACAAAAACAACAAATGTCTGGAGACTGTATTAAGGCAATAAGGTTAAACAGAAGAAGACCATCATAAACACCACTGGGGATCAAATGAAAGAAAATTTAATAACAAAAAGTTCAAAATGAAATCAAAGAAATAAATAAATAAATACAAAGAAAACCATGCAACATATGTATCAAATGTCAATTTGATTAAAAACTTGAGGCAATTTGTGCCCAAAAAAAAAGAAAAAAAAAAAACAAAAAGCAATATCAAGGAAAACAGCCCCAGTCGTCATCATCTTCTGCTACTTTAACTCGCACACTTACTCTGAGTCTTTTTTCTGATTTTCTGGAATTTCTGCCTCATAGCTGGGCATATAGAATTGGGGCGCCCTTTTGCCACCCACAATGCTCAAACGTTCCTCGGGTGTACTTTGAAAACGTCGATCATCCACTTTGCCATTCTGATCCTCGGCCTTGACATATAAAACATATTCCATATCCAATTGGAAGAGATCGGTACCTCGTGTGCGCACCACACCAGATCGCTCGTCCACCTCGAAACGTCCTCCGGTACGATCACGCACTATGAAATAATGAATGTTATGATCGGTGTCTGGATCACGGGCTTGCAATGTGAACACTGGGGTATTTGGAGGGGCATTTAATTGGACCACAGCCTGCATGGGCAGGGGGCGATTAATGAAATAGGGCGGCTCATCGTTGACGTCTTTGACATGGATAATGACACGTTGATTATCGGTGTATTTGAGACCAGCTGAAAAGAAGAGAAATAAGAGAGAAAAAGGTTAGTTTTTTTTGTTGAAGAAAAATTCAAAAATGTTAAAGGATCACACTTTGTAAAAAAAAATGTGTCATAGAAATTAATTTCGGTAACATTTCTCATAAACGTACAGGACCACTGGTTAACACAAACCGGATGGAAACTTTGGAACAGTGATTCTCCGGCGATGCATATGCATGTTGGATATGGGTTTGATCCCTAGACACTACAGACACTGTTGCAATGAGAATGAGATGGAGACTATCCTGCCTTTGCTTTGTTCAAGCCCTGGTCTACAGGGCACATTAAAAGGACATTTGTTTGAGTAGACATACCGAACCAATGGATACCACAAACCGGATGGACACTGTGGATCAGTGATCCCACGGCGATGCACATGCATGTTGGATATGGGCTTGGTCCCTAGACGCTACAGCAACTGTTGCAATGCGAAGGAGACTATCCTGCCTTTGGTTTATTCATGTCCTGGTCTACGACTTATCTCAGATCTATATAATCTTCCAGACGTATCATTTGGAGTTCTCACAGACTCTCGAAAATAACGAAACGGTTTCGCCAGAAGACGATATATTGGTTGCCCAAAAAGTAATTGCGGATTTTTCATATAGTCGGTGGTGAAAAATTTTTTCACAGCTTGTGACTCTGTAATTGCATTCTTTCTTCTGTCAGTTATCAGCTGTTACTATTAGCTTGCTTTAGAAAAAAAGTGTAAAAAAAGTATATTTGAATAAAGTTCATTCTAAGTTTTATTAAAAATGCATTTACTTTCTTTTAAAAAGTCCGCAATTACTTTTTGGGCAACCCAATAAAATCCTAGCAGAGATGGGATTGTAAGCAGGTGGAAGTAGACGTGCAGGACCACAAGTTGTTATGCACCGGGTAGACGCTTAAGGGGGATGCAACTGCATGTGGACGTGTCGGATAGCCTCCGTTCCTTATACCCTACTCATTTCTTACAACTCTTCATCTCCTTCTCTGTAGCTGATCTAAGGCCCGACACTTTCTTTACCTTGTCACCTACACTTCATTCTCGCTAGGATATCACAATGGCCTTAACTGAGGCCACCGAGTAAAATTTTTGGTGGACTATATTTAAGAGGCTATATATATTGGAGGCCACCGTAGCGCAGAGGTTCATTCTCGCTAGGATATCACAATGGCCTTAACTGAGGCCACCGAGTAAAATTTTTGGTGGACTATATTTAAGAGGCTATATATATTGGAGGCCACCGTAGCGTCCACCTATGACGCCGAACGGCAGGGTTCGAATCCTGGCGAGACCATTAGAAAAAATTTTCTGAGGTGGATTTCCCCTCCTAATGCTGGAGACATTTGTGAGGGACTTTGTCATGGAAAAACTTCTCTCCAAAGAGGTGTCGCCCTGTGGCACGCCGTTCGGACTCGGCTATAAAAAGGAGGCCCCTTATCATTGAGCTTAAACTTGAATCGGACTGTACTCATTGATATGTGAGAAGTTTGTCCCTGTTCCTTAGTGGGCAATGGGCAAAATTTGCAATTTTATATGTAAGACGCGCAGGACCACAAGTTGCCACACCGGGTAGACATCTATTTCGGAGTGGACCAGAGATGTACATGCATGTAGGGGGTGTCGGACTGGTCCCTTTTCCTTACAACTTACTTTCTTTTTATACCCAGCACCGAAGGATGGGAGTATATTCTTTTTGTCGTTCTGTTTGCAACACATCGAAATATCCATTTCCGACCATCTAGCCATGTCCGTCCGTATGTCTGTTGAAATCACGCTACAGTTTTTGAAACTAGAGATATTGAGCTGAAACTTTGCACAGATTCTTTTTTTTGTCCATAAACAGGTTAAGTTCGAAGATGAGCGATATCGGACTATATCTTTAAAGAGCTCCCATATAGACCGATCCGGCGATTGAGGGTCTATGACCCGTAAAAGCCACATTTATTATCCGATTTTGCAGAAATTTGAAACAATGAGTTGTGTTAGGCCCTTCGACATCCTTGGTCAATTTGGCTAAGATCGGTGCAGATTTCGATATAGCTGCCATATAGACCGATCTCTCGATTTAAGGTCTTGGACCCATAAAAGGCGCATTTACTGGCCGATTTCGCCGAAATTCGGGACAGTGAGTTGTGTTAAGCCCTTCGACAACCTTGGCCAATTTGGCCCAGATCGGTGCAGATTTGGATATAGCTGCCACATAGACCGATCTCTCGATTTGAGGTATTGGACCCATAAAAGGCGCATTTATTGCCCGATTTTGCCAAAATTTGATACAGTAAGGTAAGTTAAGCCCCTCGATATATTTTAGCCATTTGGCCTAGATCGGTGCAGATTTAGATATAGCTGCCATTTAGACCGATCTCTCGGTTTAAAGTCATGGGCCCTTATCGACAAAAAAAAGGCCCATAAAAGGCGCATTTATTGCCCGATTTTGCCAAAATTTGTGACAGTGAGTTGCGTTAGGCCCTTCGACATCCTTAGTGAATTTGGCCCAGATTGGTGCAGATTTGGATATAGCTGCCATATAGACCGATCTCTCGATTTAAAGTCTTGGGCCCATAAAAGACGCATTTATTATCCGATTTCGCTGAAATTTAGGACAGTGAGTTGTGTTAGGCCCTTCTACGTCCTTGGTCAATTTGGCCCAGATCGGTTCAGATTTGGATGTAGCTGCCATATAGACCTATCTCTCGATTTAAGGTCTTGGGCCCATAAAAGGCGCATTTATTGCCCGATTTTGCCAAAATTTGGGAGAGTGAGTTGTATTAGGCTCCTTGACATTTTTTTAAAATTTGACCCAGATCGGTCCAGATTTGGATATAGCTGCCATATGAACCGATGTCTCGATTTGAGGTCTTGGGCCCATAAAAGGCGCATTTATTATCCGATTTTGCCAAAATTTTGTGACAGTGAGTTGTGTTAGGCCCTTCGACATTCTTCTTCAATTTGGCTAAGATCGGTTCAGATTTGGATATAGCTTCCATATAGACCGATCTCACGATTTGAGGTCTTGGGCCCGTAAAAGGCCCATTTATTGCTAAATTTTGCCAAAATTTCGGGCAGTAAGTTATATTAGGCCTCTTGATATCTTTAGGAAAATTGGTCCAGATCGAATCAGATTTGGATATAGCTGTCATATAGACCGATCCCCCGATTTAGGGTCTTAGGCCTATAAAAGCCACATTTATTATCAGATTTTGCTGAAATTTGGGACAGTAAGTTGCGCTAGGCCTCTTGACATATTTTAGCAATTTGGGCCAGATCGGTCCAGATTTGGATATAGCTGCCATATGGACCGATCTCTCGATTTGAGGTCTTGGACCCATAAAAAGCGCATATAATGTCCGATGTCTTCGAAATTTGGGACAGTGAGTTGTGTTAGGCTCTTCGACATCCTTGGTCAATTTGGCCCAGATCGGTTCAGATTTGGATATAGCTGCCATATAGACCGATCACTCGATTTGAGGTCTTGGACCCATAAAAGGCACATTTATTGCCCGATTTTGCCCAAATTTGGTACAGTGAGTTGTGTTAGACCCATAGACATCTTTCTGCATTATGGCACAGATCGGTCCAGATTTGGATATAGCTGCCATATAGACTGATCTCTCGATTTGAGGTCTTGGGCCCATAAAAGGCACATTTATTGCCCGATTTTGCCAACATTTGGGAAAGTTAATTGTGTTAGGCCCCTTGACATCTTTTAGCAATTTGGCCCAGATCAGTTCAGATTTCGATATAGCTGCCATATAGACCGATCTCTCGATTTAAGGTCATGGGCCCATAAAAGACGCATTTATTTTTCGATTTCGCCGAAATTTGGGACAGTGAGTTATGTTAAGCTCCTTAACAATTTTTTTACAATTTGGCCCAGATCGGTCCAGATTTGAATATAGCTGCCATATAGACCGATCTCTCGATTTAAGGTTTGGACCCATAAAAGGGGCATTTATTGTCTAATTTTGCCAAATTTTGGGACATTTAGTTGTGTTAGTTCCTTCGACATCTCTCTGCAATATGGCCTAGATCGGTCCAGATTTGGAGATAGCTGCCATATAGACCGATCTCTCGATTTAAAGTCTTGGCTCCATAAAAAGCACATATATATTCCAATTTCGGTGAAATTTGATACAGTGACTTATCCATCATCCGTGTCGTATATGGTTCAGATCGGTCTATATTTGGATATGGCTACCAAAAAAAAAAAACAATATTTGGTTTTACAAAATTGAACAAAGTCTTGTACTTATTAGACCTCTCAATATCTGTGTAAAATTTAATCCAAATCGGGCCATATTTCGATAAAACTGTTATGGGGACATAAGGTATGCATTTTTCACCGGATTATGGAGAAAGGTGGTTTACCTATATACCCGAGGTTGTGGGTATGCAAAGTTCAGCACGGCCGAACTTGACTTGTTACAATTTTTCATCTCCCTCTCTTTTCTCTATGTCTGATTTAAAATCTAACACTATTTGTTTATCTTCGCATCTACACTTCATTCTCGCTTTTGTATTATAATTTCCCAAACTAGGGCCAACGAGTGAACTCTACTTTTTGTTGGACTACGCGTTCAACATGATAGTTTTCCAAACACTTTTTGGCTTGTCCTTCAAACTATTTATGGAAACGCTTTTATGAAGGGTAATTTTTAGCTATTTTCTATTTGGCAACACTGGTTTAAACATTTCACGAAAGTTTCGTGTTTTGTTTCACTGTCAAACATCTTCAGTTTGGTCTATTATTTAACTATGAATCGTCTTACAAACGAACAACGCCAGAAAATTAAAGAATTTTATTATCAAAATGCGTGGTCTGTTAAGAAAGTTCATCGCGCGCTTCTTCTTCAGCGAAGAGGCCCATGGCTTAATGGATACGTTAATAAGCAGAACTGTGGATTTTGGAGTGAAGATCAACCATAGGCATTGCAAGAGCTACCAATGCATCCACACCAACTCACAGTTTGGTGCGGTTTATGGGCTGGTGCGGTCATTGGACCGTACTTCTTCAAAGTTTATGCAAATCGTAAGGTAACTGTGAATGGCGAGTGCTAGTCTGAGATGATATGCAACTTTTTTTTTGCCCAAAATGCAAGAGCTTGACTTGCATGACATGTGGTTTCCAAGAGACGGTGCCACATGTCACACTGCACTCTTAACAATGGACTTATTGAGAGGCAAGTTCGGTGAACATTTTGTTTCACGTTCGGGACCGTTCAATTGGCCGCCTAAATCGTGCGATTTAATGCCTTTAGATTATTTTTCGTGGGTTTAAGTTAAAGATCATGTCTATACAGACAAGCCCGCTTCAATTGACGCATTGAAAGACAACATTGAAGCATTTATTTGTGAGATACAGGCCGAAACGTTGGAAAGAGAATGCCTAAATTGGACTAAGCGCATTGACCATTTGAGACGCAGATACGGTCAACATTTGCATGAGATGATCTTCAAACATTAAAATATATGGACCGTACTATCGATTCAAATAAAGATTTCATAAATTTTTCAAAATTTGATTTTTTTTGAAAAACTTTTCTATATTTCCAAAAAAAAAAAAAAAATCACCCTTTATAAGGATTTTAAGAAATTTATGCTATGGCCCAAACAAACCCATTGCCTTTATCAAATTCGCAAGTATTTTTGGATATTTATAGCGCACTTAGTGCTTAAAGTTGTTAATGGTTAAATACACACACAAAAAAAGGATGCACCTTAAAGAATCTGAATTTTGTGAAAGGATTAAAAATGCTTACTCTCGACTTTGAATTCAACAAGGCATAAGGGTTGTACTACGTTGCTTTAGAAAATCTAAGACAAACATCAATGAGAAATCTTTTGGACAAATATCCCTGTATTTGTTGTAAGTTGCAAGTGTTCTTTACACATACTTGTACTCTTATACACCCACACAGTTGGCTGTAGATTATTTCCATGCAAAAATGTATTAAAACAGACTTGTGAAGTAAAACCTTTGAGTCTCGTGTTTAGAAAGCACTTCAAGAAAGCAAAGAAATCCAACTACAAACCCTTTAAGTTTGTGTCTTAAAAAAAAACACCATACCTTCATCTCTAAATGCCAATGTCAATATATGATGATAATCATGTTGAGGATGATGCCAACGCCGACCATAAGAACAAGAGCAAACAATACATAAGAGGTAGTGGAGAGAGAAAAAATGAAAAAAAAAAAAAATTGTAATAACTTACACTGAGAAAATTTTGAAGGGAAGAAAGTTTCACAAAAATTTAAATCACTTAGAAAATCTATTCAAAACTCAAATTTGCCAATTTGGTAATGAAAAGTCCATTAAGCAACGGGACCAAACATCTTACAAAATAATGGGCGCTATCCAATTCATGTTTAAGCCCAATGATCTATTCAAAATATGAAGAGTCAACTTAATTTTTCCATTTTCGTACTGTTTCTTCCTTTTTGTGCTTCGGCATATGAAGTGATTAAAAGTGAACCCATCCATGCATCCAGGCCCCAATTCCCCTCACTTGTTTTGTAAAAACCAATTTCTTAAAATTTCAACAGAATGACGTTTTTAGCATGTTGGGTGGGTCGCCTGGAAGTGACGGGCATTTTGTGATTATGATGGGCATTAGACCAACCTTAAACAATAACCATGCAATCAGCAACAAAAACCCACAACAGCATGTCACTTGTCTATCTTAAAATAGCGACATCAAACACACACACACACACACTCACAGACATGCCCACCCTTGGCTTTTAGCGAACCTAATCATAAAAGAGAAGAAAGGAAAAGAACAATGAATTTAACATCTGTGTTAGATTGTTGCACAAAATGAAAAACTTTGGGGAACCAGCAACAAAGACACCAACAAAAAAAACCCCAAAGTTAATTTCTTGTTTTTCTTGAAAATGTTCCCTTCCAGGGAAAATTCTCGAAGAAGAAAGAAAATGGCCAAGAAAAGGGTATAAATAGAGTTGCCATAGAGAATTTGGGGAATCAGCAACAAAGACACCAACAAAAAAACCCAAAGTTAATTTCTTGTTTTTCTTGAAAATGTTCCCTTTCAGGAAAAATTCTCGAAGAAGAAAGCAAATGGGCAAGAAAAGGGTATAAACAGAGTTGCCATAGAGATATGCGAAATTGGGAAAAGGATTTTCCGAAAGAAAATTAGAATTAGAATAAAAGCACAAAGAAGGACGGACATTGATCATTAAACCTACACCCAAAGTAAGTTTGGAAACCTAATGGCAAGGTAATTCTCAATGCTACGATTCTTGGTTGCTATCCCTTTCAAGTATAAACTCAATAATTAGGTTATAAGGGACTTCTTTTTTATTGGCGATTTCAAATGGTGGATCGCAGAGTGAATCCGCTTAAAAGGAAACCCTTACATGGCTGAATACCTCATAAATGTCGTGGCTTTATTGTTTTTCTGGGTTTAATAGGAACAAGTAAAAAGGCCTTAAGTTCGGCCGGGCCGATCTTTGGATACCCACCACCTTGGCTATTTATGTAAGCCCCCTTTCGTCATAATCCGTTTGGATATTGGATAACTTATGCACCCAAATTCGGCACGGACATTGAGTGGTCTAAATATAAGTCACTGTTCAATTTTGTAGAACTGGATATTGGTATTTTTGGTAACTATATCCATATGGTGCATATGGCACCTATATCCAAATATAGAACGATCTGCACCATATTTGGGTCCAAAGTTTGGTGGCCTTAAACTACTCACTGTTTAAAATTTCGGCAAAATTGGTTAAAAAATAAAGATTTTATGGGCTTCAGACCCTTAATCGGGAGATCGGTCTATATGGCAGCTATATCCAAATGTAGCCCGATCTAAACCATATTTGGTCGAATTTCGGGAGGCTTAAAATAATCCATTGCTGCAAATTTCACCAAAATCGGGTAATAAATAAAGCTTTTATGGGCCTCAGACCCTTTATCGGCAGATCGGTCTATATGGCAGCTATATCTAAATATAGTCCGATCTGAACCATATTTGGCATCGATGTTTGGTAGCCTTAAACTACTCGTAGTTCCAAATTTCAGCGTAATCGGTTTATGAATAAAGCTTTTATGGGTATCAGACCCTTTATCGGCAGATCGGTCTATATGGCAGCTACATCTAAATATAGTCCGATCTGAACCATATTTGGCACCGATGTTTGGTAGCCTATAGGTACTCATAGTTCCAAATTTCAGCGAAATTGGTTAAAAAATAAAGCTTTTATGGACTGCAGACCCTTAATCGGGAGATCGGTCTATATGGCAGCTATATCCAAATGTAGTCCGATCTAAACCATATTTGGGTCTTATGTCGAGAGGCTTAAAATAACCCACCGTTTCAAATTTCAGCGAAATCGGATAATAAATAAAGCTTTTAAGGGCATTAGACCCTTTATCGGCAGATCGGTCTATATGGCAGCTATATCTAAATATATTCCGAACTAAACCATATTCAGATCAGATGTAGGGAGGCCTAAAATTACTCACTGTTTCAAATTTCAGCGAAATCGAATAATAAATAAAGCTTTTAAGGGCATTAGACCCTTTATCGGCAGATCGGTCTATATGGCAGCTATATCTAAAGATGGTCCGATCTGTACCATATTTGGCACCGATGTTTGGCCTAAAACTACTCACAGTTTCAAGTTTCAGTGAAATTGGATAGAAAATAAAGCTCTTAAGGGCATTAGACCCTTTATTGGGAGATCGGTCTATATGGCAGCTATATCCAAATGTAGTCCGATCTAAACCATATTTGGGTCGAATGTCGGGAGGCTTAAAATAACCCATTGTTTCAAATTTCAGCGAAATAGGATAATAAATAAAGCTTTTAAAAGCATTAGACCCCTTATCGGCAGATCGGTCTAAATGACAGCTATATCCAAATATAGTCCGATCTAAAACATATTTGGCACCGATGTTTGGCGGCCCAAAACTACTCACAGTTTCAAGTTTTAGCGAAATCGGGTAATAAATAAAGCTTTTATGGGCATTGGACCCTTTATCGTGATAACGGTCTATATAACACCTATATCTAAATATCATCTGATCTGAACCGTATTTGGGTCAGATGTCGGGAGGCCTATACTATATATACTCACTGTTTCAAATTTCAGCGAAATCGGACAAAAAATAAAGCTTTATTGTGCTTTAGACCCTTTATCGAGAGATCGGTCTATATGACAGCTATATCTGAATATAGTCCGATCTGAACCGTATTTGAGTCAGACGTTGGGAGGCCTAAAATTACTCACTGTATCAAATTTCAGCAAAATCGAATGGTAAATAAAGCTTTTATGGCATTAGACCCGGTATCGGGACATCGGTCTATATGACAGCTATATCTAAATATAGTCCGATCTGATCCGTATTTGGATCAGATGTCGCGAGGACCAAAATTAATCACTGTTTCAAATTTCAACGAAATTGGATAAAAAATAAAGGATTTATGGGCATTAGATCCTTTATCGGCAGATCGGTCTATATGGCAGCTATATCTATTTATAGTCCGATATAAACCATACTTAGGTCAGATAACAAGAGGCTTAAGATTACCGACTGTTTCAAATTTCAGCGAAATCGGGTTATAAATAAAGCTTTTATGGGCATTAGACCCCTTATCGGCAGATCGGTCTATATGGCAGCTATATCTAAATTTAGTCCGATCTAAACCATATTTGGGTCAGATGACGGGAGGCTTAAAATAACCCATTGTTTGAAATTTCAGCGAAAGCGGGTAGTAAATAAAGCTTTTATAGGCATCAGACCATTTATCGGGAGATCGGTCTATATGGCAGCTATATCCAAATATAGTCCGATCTGAACCGCATTTGGGTCATATGTCGGGAGGACCAAAACTACTCACTGTTTCCAATTTCAACGAAATCGGATAAAAAATAAAGGATTTATGGGCATCAGACCCTTTTTCGGGAGATCGGTCTATATGGCAGCTACATCTATTTATAGTCCGATATAAACCATACTTAGGTCACATAACAAGAGGCTTAAGATTACCGACTGTTTCAAATTTTAGCGAAATCGGGTTATAAATAAAGCTTTTATGGGCCTCAGACCCTTAATCGGGAGATCGGTCTATATGGCAGCTATATCCAAATGTAGTCCGATCTGAACCGCATTTGGGTCATATGTCGGGAGGACCAAAACTACTCACTGTTTCCAATTTCAACGAAATCGGATAAAAAATAAAGGATTTATGGGCATCAGACCCTTTTTCGGGAGATCGGTCTATATGGCAGCTATATCTAAATTTAGTCCGATATAAACCATACTTAGGTCACATAACAAGAGGCTTAAGATTACCGACTGTTTCAAATTTAGCGAAATCGGGTAATAAATAAAGCTTTTATGGGCATTGGACCCTTTATCGTGATAACGGTCTATATAACACCTATATCTAAATATCATCTGATCTGAACCGTATTAGGGTCAGATGTCGGGAGGCCTATACTATATATACTCACTGTTTCAAATTTCAGCGAAATCGGACAAAAAATAAAGCTTTAATGTGCTTTAGACCCTTTATCGAGAGATCGGTCTATATGACAGCTATATCTGAATATAGTCCGATCTGAACCGTATTTGAGTCAGACGTCGGGAGGCCTAAAATTACTCACTGTATCAAATTTCAGCAAAATCGAATGGTAAATAAAGTTTTTATGGGCATTAGACCCGGTATCGGGACATCGGTCTATATGACAGCTATATCTAAATATAGTCCGATCTGATCCGTATTTGGATCAGATGTCGCGAGGACCAAAATTAATCACTGTTTCAAATTTCAACGAAATCGGATAAAAAATGAAGAATTTATGGACATTAGACCCTTTTTCGGGAGATCGGTCTATAAGACAGCTATATGTGAATATAGTCCGATCTGAAGCGTATTTTGGTCAGATGTCGGGAGGCCTACAATTACTCACTGTATCAAGTTTTAGCGAAATCGAGTGGTAAATAAAGCTTTTATGGGCATTAGACCAGGTATCGGGACATCGGTCTATATGACAGCTATATCTAAATATAGTCCGATCTGATCCGTATTTGGGTCAGATGTCGGGAGGACCAAAATTAATCACTGTTTCAAATTTCAACGATATTGGATAAAAAATAAAGGATTTATGGGCATTAGATCCTTTATCGGCAGATCGGTCTATATTGTAGCTATATCCAAATATAGTCCGATCTGAACCGCATTTGGGTCAGATGTCGGGAGGCTTATAATAACCCATTGTTTCAAATTTCAGCGAAATCAGATAATAAATAAAGCTTTTAATGGGATTTGACCCTTTATCGGCAGATCGGTCTATATGGCAGCTATATCTAAATATAGTCCGAACTAAACCATATTCAAGTCAGATGTAGGGAGGCCTAAAATTACTCACTGTGTCAAATTTCAGCGTAATCGGTTAATAAATAAAGCTTTTATGAGCTTCAGACCCTTCATCGGGAGATCGGTCTATATGGCAGCTATATCTAAATATAGTCCGACCTAAACCATATTTGGATCAGATGTCGGAAAGCCATAGACTACTCACTGTTTCAAATTTCAGCAAAATCGCATGAAAAATAAAGAATTTATGGGCATTAGACCTTTTATCGGCAGATCGGTCTATATAGCAGCTATATCCAAAGATGGTCCGATTTGGCCCGTTCAGGAGCTTAACCAGCGAGCATCGAAAAGACGTATATGTGCCAAATTTTAGATCAATAGCTCAATTTTTGAAGGCTATAGAGTGAATACAACAGACGGACGGACAGACAGACAGACGGATAGAGGGACAGACACACGGACATCGCTAAATCATCTTAGAATTTTACGACGATCCGAAATATATAGACTTAGAAGGGTCGAAAATTGATATTTCGATGTGTTACAAACAGAATGACTAAATGAATATACCCCCCATCCTATGGTGGTGGGTATAAAAAGGCATTAAAATTCCGCCTACTGAAAATTTCTTTTTTTTTTTGGGTTTTATGTCTCTCGTTATGCGGTAACTCTGGACCCCAACTAAAGGGCGTCTCAACGAGTTGCTAAAGTGCAAATTTTCGAGTAAAGTCCCATGCTAGGGTAAACGTATGGTTTAGACTAAGAAAAAATAACAACAACGATGATTATTTTGTGGTAATAGTAGAGAAACTGGGGTTGGTCTTGCTTTCAAGAAATTGCTTTGGCTATTTGTTGGTATGGGTTGGATTGAGCAGTTCCGCATAAGGTGGGGGTGGACAGAGAGGGGGTTGAAGAACTCATGACTCCTGGTGTTTTTGATATTTGTTTTTGACAGTTTGCGTGTCACATCTTCAATAGGGGGGGTTCTTAGCATTGAATTCAGCAAAGGCAATGGATTAAGGTTTGGATGGTTATTTCGTTTATATTGCTTAGCCGCAACACTACCCCTCCATCCCTCTCTCAAAATTCCAAGAACAGAGAAAAAAGAACAACAAAACGTGACTGGAATTTTGTCGAAACGAAACAATGTTTGACACATAAATGTTGTAATTGAACTTTTATAGTGGGGTTGTTGGTAGGTATCCATTAAAGCATTTTGAGCTTTTTTTTTGCTCAAAGACAAAAAAGTTTTTTTCTTTTGGTTATGGGGTTAAGAGGAACTTGTCCTTTAAACGAAAATAAAATAAAACCAGAAAATGATAATTTAAAGGATTTTTGGAGGATAATTATAAAGGAATAAGGTTTTCAAAAGGAAACCCTTGATTCTGACTGGCTGAATAAGGTTTAAAATAAAAAACTTCAATTCAAACTGAATAAGCCTGGCTGAATAAAATGTTGCTGTAGGAAAACTTAGTTTTCCTATATGAATTGTGAAATTTTATTATTTAATTTTCCTGACTGAATAAAGTTTTCAGGGTCGACGCAGGATAACTGTTAGCACCACTTGGGCTTGAACTTTGCACTCCGACCTGTGTGGTGTTCATCGTTGTCACGGGAAACTTAGTTGAAAGCTACCGGGCACAACTACAGGTTGCGGATAGTGGAAAGCTTCGTATTTATGCTGGGAAGCTGCAAATGCGGCCGGGGCAGTCAGCCATATCGAGAGGAGGGTTTCAGTTAGGGTCTGGTGGCACTGACTCTTAATAAAACTCGAAATGACAAGTCTAGTTATTGGCTCCTTCGAATAACAAATTACCAACATCAGCGTCTGTTTCCAGATTAGAAGCGGCTGGAGGCCACAGTAGCGCAGAGGTTAGCATCTCCGCCTATGACGCTGAACGTCTGGGTTCGAATCCTGGCGGGACCATCAGAAAACTTCTCTCCAAAGATGTGTCGCACTGCGGCACGACGTTCGGACTCGGCTTTAAAAAGGAGGCTCCCTATCATTGAGCTTAAACTAGAATCAGACTGCACTCATTAATATGTGAGAAGTTTGCCCCTGTTCCTTAGTGGAATGTTCATGGGCAAAATTAGCAATTTGAATGATATACCCTCCCAACCTAATTCAGCCAGGCTGAATTAAAGTTTTCCTATATAAAAGTTCAACGTTTCAATATAGAAAACCTAATTCAGCCAGGCTAAATTAAAGTTTTCCTATAGAAAACCTAATTCAGCCAGGCTGAATTAAAGTTTTTCTATAGAAAACCTAATTCAGCCAGGCTGAATTAAAGTTTTTCTATAGAAAACCTAATTCAGCCAGGCTGAATTAAAGTTTTCCTATAGAAAACCTAATTCAGCCAGGCTGAATTAAAGTTTTCCTAGAGAAAACCTAATTCAGCCAGGCTGAATTAAAGTTTTCCTATAGAAAACCTAATTCAGCCAGGCTGAATTAAAGTTTTCCTATAGAAAACCTAATTCAGCCAGGCTGAATTAAAGTTTTCCTATAGAAAACCTAATTCAGCCACGCTGAATTAAAGTTTTCCTATAGAAAACCTAATTCAGCCAGGCTGAATTAAAGTTTTCCTATAGAAAACCTAATTCAGCCAGGCTGAATTAAAGTTTTCCTATAGAAAACCTAATTCAGCCAGGCTGAATTAAAGTTTTCCTATAGAAAACCTAATTCAGCCAGGCTGAATTAAAGTTTTCCTATAGAAAACCTAATTCAGCCAGGCTGAATTTAAGTTTTCCTATAGAAAACCTAATTCAGCCAGGTTGAATTAAAGTTTTCCTATAGAAAACCCTATTCAGCTAGGCTGAATTAAAGTTTTCCTATAGAAAACCCTATTCAGCCAGGCTGAATTAAAGTTTTCCTATAGAAAACCCTATTCAGCCAGGCTGAATTAAAGTTTTCCTATAGAAAACCTAATTCAGCCAGGCTGAATTAAAGTTTTCCTATAGAAAACCTAATTCAGCCAGGCTGAATTAAAGTTTTCCTATAGAAAACCCTATTCAGCCAGGCTGAATTAAAGTTTTCCTATAGAAAACCTAAATCAGCCAGGCTGAATTAAAGTTTTCCTATAGAAAACCTAATTCAGCCAGGCTGAATTAAAGTTTTCCTATAGAAAACCTAAATCAGCCAGGCTGAATTAAAGTTTTCCTATAGAAAACCTAATTCAGCCAGGCTGAATTAAAGTTTTCCTATAGAAAACCTAATTCAGCCAGGCTGAATTAAAGTTTTCCTATAGAAAACCTAATTCAGCCAGGCTGAATTAAAGTTTTCCTATAGAAAACCTAATTCAGCCAGGCTGAATTAAAGTTTTCCTATAGAAAACCTAATTCAGCCAGGCTGAATTAAAGTTTTCCTATAGAAAACCTAATTCAGCCAGGCTGAATTAAAGTTTTCCTATAGAAAACCTAATTCAGCCAGGCTGAATTAAAGTTTTCCTATAGAAAACCTAATTCAGCCAGGCTGAATTAAAGTTTTCCTATAGAAAACCTAATTCAGCCAGGCTGAATTAAAGTTTTCCTATAGAAAACCTAATTCAGCCAGGCTGAATTAAAGCTTTCCTATAGAAAATCTAATTCAGCCAGGTTAATTCTGTAGGAAAACTCTAATTCAGTCTGGCTGAATAAGGTTTTCTGTAGGAAACTCTAATTCAGCCTAGCTGAGTAAGGTTTTCTGTAGGAAAACTCTAATTTAACCTGGCTGAATAAGGTTTTCTGTAGGAAAACTCTAATTTAGCCTGGCTGAATAAAGTTTTCTGTAGGAAAACTCTAATTTAACCTGGCTGAATAAGGTTTTCTGTAGGAAAACTCTAAAACTCTAAACTTTTCCTTTAGGATAACTTTAATTTAGCCCTGAACATTTTATACAGTCTTGTTGAATATTAATTTTGTCTTGCATAAAATTAATTTACCACCCCATTTTTAATGCCATCTCCACAAAGTCATTTTAAATTAACTCCCTGTCAAAAATCCATTAAATCTCAACCTTAAGGCTTTCAAGCAGGATGTTGGTGTCTGAACGAAATTTGATTTAAAACATACAATCTGTACTTTCCCGTTCCAGGCTATATTAGCGTTTCAATCAGTGTGACACATGTGAATGGCACACAGCGGGATGTGAAAATTTTATCACATTAAAATTGATAACACAACAATGAAATCACATCAATTAAATTTGCTACATAAATGAGCCACTAGCAGTGCCGTGTAAAAGAGTCAAAAGCCACAAATGTAATTGACTGTTACATTAATTGTCCAACTATTTCCCTCTCCATAGAATGAAGTGTGTAATGAGCATAATAGGAAAATCGCTTTATTGATGGGGGAATAAAGTCCCAATGGAACGATACATTATAGGTATAAATAATGCATACTTTTAGGCGAATTAAAGTGTTTTCATAGAAAAGCTTTTTCAGCCGAAATGATTTAATGTTCCCCATTTGGAAAAATTTTATTTGGTCTGAAACTAGTTTTCTTATAGGAAAATTTAATTCAGCCAGTCTGAATTAAAGTTTTCCTTAAGAAACCCCTATTCAGCCATGTTGAATTAAAACTTTCATGCGGACCACCTTTTGTAAAGGGTACTCTTTTTCTACTTTGAACTACTTTGCCTTAATTCAGTTGCAATTAAAATGAAAGGCAAGCGTAATATCATCTTTTTTATTTACTTCGCTTTATTACTTTCAGGAACTAAGAGATCCTGTATGTTATATCCTTAGCAAGGAATATCCATTGTTGACAAATTTCACCATTTACATAAATGACATCCTGAGATTACTTGCACCAGTTGAGCCTCTTTGCCCTATCCACCATTACTACTTCTCTGCTCTAGGCTTAATGATGTTTTGATTACATACTACCACTACTTTAACAACTTCCATCCCACTACTATCGCATTGAAGTTTCTGTACTTTAAAGTAAAGAAGAAATGCAAGACTACAACCCCTACGAGCTTACAGGATTTTTAATTAAGCTCAGTGAAGTAGATTTTTCAGAAATAGCTTTCAGTGGTGTTTCACTTATACCAGTTAAGTGTATTCAAATTATCATGCCTTTGCCTGCAGTTGCAGCAAAAACAAGGCAAATGCTTCTATACCAAGTAAGGCTAGCTTACTTCCGTTTTTTCGACAGCAGGTTTCCTAATTGTTCTATTCCGGTGTAGACTTGTTGGCAAGACCCCCTTGTTAAGTTCTTACCAACATTGAATGGTATGTTAAGAGTAGGAGGAAGTTCCTACTACATCTAAACGACGGTATACTCTCTGTCCAAGTTCATTGATTAATGGCTTGGCTTATCTGAAGTGAGAAGTTAGATAGGAGATTATCTCATGTTGCCCAGCAGAGCCTTGAATTAAGACAAAAGGGGTATGAATGGCGTAGTTAGCGGCATTTTCTAAAGGTTTTTTGAATGTTTGAAAAAAGACACTAATATTGTGTAAGAACCCAAAAAAAGGAGCATTTGATGTTCAGATTTTCCTGTTGAGACCTCACAAAGATAGAGACCTTATATATTTTGATCTCCCAATTGGTGTCTGGACCCCATATTGCCTTATTCCTCGGCTTAACTTCTTGAAGTCCTACAAGCATGTTGCATTTCCATCCTACGCTCATGGTGAAAGAGTTTTAGTCCACCTTCAATGAGACCTTCATTTTCTGCTTTATGTTGGGGTATTTCTCTTGTCCACGAGACACGTATATAACCCCCATTTAAGTGCTATTACAGTCTCACAACAATTTATTTATTTTTAACTGATATTCGATAACTCAGAATGGAAGACCATGAAAGTAAAATGGGGGGAAAAACTTAACAACTTGCAGATATTTTGTGTCCTTTTAGGGCTTTAATTTGGCAGGACTTAACTCTGCATGCTTGCTTATTCCCCCCCTTTTAATAGTTAAAGCTGATGACCAACTACCAAAACTTTCATTAGTTGATTTAGTATTTAGCTTTCTAATTCATTGCATTTTCATGGCTTAAGTGAAATTTTAGAAACTTTTTTTGGATAGGTAAATGGCGCAAATTGCAGGAATGAACGACCGAAAAAAGGGGTTGATTTCGACCATTGACGAATGGAGAGAAAAAAAGGGGGCCAACAACTATGTAATACTTGACCCTAAAACGTTGAACCACAGACGTTAACAATGTAGTGGAAGCGGTATTGTGTTGAAATCCAGGCAATTGTTATGAAAAATTCAATGCGCCTTAAGGTATGCTATACTTGAAAGCTTAATTATAAAAAGGTGATTAAATTGCGAAAAACCGTAGCAATAAAAAAACAATTATAATTACTTAAAGTAAATAAGTACAATATTTTAAAGCAAAATATGAAAAAAATAACAAAAACCAGTAAGGAAAGGCAAAAATCTAGCGGTGCCAACTGTTTAATACCCTACACCTTGTCTGTAACTACAATGTGCGAGCTCTATCCAATTCTGAACCAATTTTGATAGACCTCAGCATATGTTTTCAGATGTGCTATTAAACAACCCATATCAAATTTCGAGCAAATATGTTCAAACTTTAATAACTACAGGTCACAACATTATGGCAAACACGTAAGGAGGGTTGAAGTCGGGCGAAGCCAACTTTTTGATACCCTACATCACATTGGGTATGCAGGCTATATCCTCGAAGTGGAAGTGGAAGTGGTATTGTGTTGAAATCCAGGCAATTGTTATGAAAAATTCAATGCGCCTTAAGGTATGCTATACCTGAAAGCTTATTTATAAAAAGGTGATTAAATTGCAAAAAACCGTAGCAATAAAAAACAATTATAATTACTTAATGTAAATAAGTAATTTAAAGCAAAATATGAAAAAAAGCAACAAAAACCAGTTAGGAGAGGCAAAAGTCGGGCGGTGCCGATTGTGTTATACACTACACCTACCCTATAAGTACAATGTAGCAGCTATATCCAATTCTCAACCAATTTTCATAGACCTCGGCGGATGGTTTCAGATGGGCTATTAAACAACCCATATCAAATTTCGAGCAAATATGTTCAAACTTTAATAACTACAAGAGACAACATTATTGGAAACAAGTAAGGAGGGTTGAAATCGGGCGAAGCCAACTTTTTGATACCGCATAAGCATTGGGTATGCAGGCTAAATCCTCGAAACTAAAATTTACATAAAATTAAATTGTAGAATTTCAACCTAAATCCGAACATATTATAGGAGTCATAGACGAAAGCGTTGTGCCAAATTTTGAGAAGAAGAAGGTTCCAAAGACCCTGAAAGTGAAAATCTGCAGCTACATATATATGGGAGCTATATCTAAATCTGAAAAGAAGTTGATGAAGTTCACCAGTGATCAAAAGAGTCATGTGTTTGTGAAGATCGCTTAAGAAATGAACAAAAATTGGAACGGAAATATATATGGGAGTTATGTCCAAAATATGGGCGCCCAGGTAGCCAAGTTGATAGCATGCTTGGATTACCAGTGCAGGGGTCGTGGATTCGATTACCGCCAGAAGCCTTGGTCTGTCGCTACTGTGGTATCACAATGGACTTAAAATTGTCTAAGTGAGTCTGTAAAAGACATTCACTATTACCTAACCTAACCTATGTCTAAATATGAATTGATTTCTTTGAAATTCAACACCAATGGGGCGAATCATTAGGGAAGCCTTTGTGACAAAGTTCGTGTGAATTGGTTAACAAATGCCCACATTATTGCAAAATAAGGCAAAATCTGATGAAAATATATATGGAAGCTGTACCCAAATCTGAACCGATTTCGACCAAAACCCACATGTTTTGTAGTTGTCGCAGAAGAAAGCGTATTGCAAGTTTGGTTTGGCTGAAATTTTGTGCACAGTGTTCTGTTATAACTTGCAACAACTGTGCTAAGCACGGTGCAAATCGGTCATGAACCTGATATAGTTCCCATATAAACCGATATCCCCATTTGACTTCTCTAGCCCTTACAAGACGAAATTTTTGGCCGATTTAGCTGAAATTTTGCATATAGTGTTTTTTATGACTCCCAACAACTGTGCGGTACGGTCCAAATCGGTCAAGAATATGATATAGCTTCCATATAAACCGATCTCCCTATCTGACTTCTTGACCCCCGATTTTTATTCGATTTGGCTGAAATTTTGCTTTTTGCTAATTTTGCCCGTGAAAATTCTAGTAAGGAACAGGGGCAAACTTCTCACCTCTCAATGAGTGCAGTCCGATTCAAGTTTAAACTCAATGATAAGGGGCCTTCTTTTTATAGCCGAGTCCGAACGGCGTGCCACACCTCTTTGGAGAGAAGTTTTACATGGCATAATACCTCACAAATGTTGCAAGCATTAGGAGGGAAAAGCCACCGCTGAAAATTTTTTCTGATGGTCTTGCCAGGATTAGAACCCTGGCGTTCAGGGTCATAGGCGGACATGCTAACCTCTGCGCTATGGTGGCCTCCATTTTGCATACAGTGCTCTGTTATATCTCTCAACAACTGCGCCAAGTACGGTCCAATTCGGTCCATAACCAGATGGGCTCCCATATTTTGTCTGCCTGTTGAAAGCACGCTAACTTGCGAAGGAGTAAAGCTAGCCGCTTGAAATTTTGCACAAATACTTCTTATTAGTGTAGGTCGCTTGGCATTGTAAATGGGCAAAATCGGTCCATGTTTTGATATAGCTGCCATATAAACGGATCTTGGGTCTTGACTTCTTGAGCCTCTAGAGTGCGCAATTCTTATCCGATTTGGTCGAAATTTTGCATGAGGTGTTTTATTATGACTTTCAACAACTGTGCTAAGAATAGTTCAAATCGGTCCATAACCTGATATAGCTGCCATGTAAACCGATCTTGGGTCTTGACTTCTTGAGCCTCTAGAGTGCGCAATTATTATCCGATTTGGCTGAAATACTGCATGGGGTTTTTATTATGCCTTCCAACAACTGTGCTGAGTATGGTTTAAATCGGTCCATAACCTGATATAGATGCCATATAAACCGATCTGGGGTCTGATATAGATGCCATATAAACCGATCTGGGGTCTTGACTTCTTGAGCCCCTAGAGGACGAAATTATTATCCGATTTGGCTGAAATTTTGCACGAGGTGTTTTATTGTGACTTTCAATAACTGTGCTAAGAATAGTTCAAATCGGTCCATAACTTGATATAGCTGCCATATTAACCGATCTGGGGTCTTGACTTCTTGAGCCCCTAGAGGACGCAATTATTATCCGATTTGGCTGAAATTTTGCATGAGGTGTTTTATTATGACTTCCAACAACTATGCCGAGTATGGTTGAAATCGGTGCATAACCTGATATAGCTGCCATATAAACCGATCTGGGGTCTTGACTTCTTGAGCCTCTAGAGGACGCAATTATTAACCGATTTGGCTGAAATTTTGCATTAGGTGTTTTATTGTGACTTCTGACAACTGTGCTAAGAATAGTTCAAATCGGTCCATAACCTGATATAGCTGCCATATTAACCGATCTGGGGTCTTGACTTCTTGACCCCTAAAGGGCACAGTTCTCCTCCGATTTAACTGAAATTGTGCACGCAGTGTTTTGGTACCACTTCCAACAACTGTGTTGAGAATGGTTAAAATCGGTCCATAACCTGATATAGCTGCCATACAAACCGATCTGGGGTCTTGACTTCTTGAGCCACCAGAGTGCACAATTCTTATCCGATTTGGCTGAAATTTTGTACAACGGCTCCTCCCATGGCCTTCAACATACGTGTCAAATATGGTCTGAATCGGTCTTTAGCCTGATACAGCTCCCATATAAACCGATCTACCTATTTTACTTCTTGAGCCCCTAAAAGGCAAAATTCTTATTCGATTTGGCTGAAATTTTACACATAGACTTCTACTGTGGTCTCCAACATTCAATTCAATTAGCAGAATTCTTTTCTTTTATCCTTAGTTTTGTCTAAAAAGAGACACCGGGAAAAACTCCACAAATGCAATCCATGGTGGAGGGTATATAAGATTCGGCCCGGCCGAACTTAGCATGCTCTTATTTGTTTTATTTTATTTGGTTCAGTTTTTCCTTTTTTTTAAATGTTATTGTATGGCAATATTTTACCCCATATTGTGGCTTCTATTTGCCGTATATTCTCCGCATGTCTTTTAATATTAAAATATCACCCAGTCAACTGCAAACGTATTTCTTTTGCTGAGTAAGAAATTGCCAGGAGGAAGAGAAAACAACAAAAAATCAATTAAATTTAAGTGTCCACCTGTTAGGGCACCCATTTTCCCGTTTTCTCCATTGCATATCTCCATATTCACTGAAAGTGACAAAGATTGGTAAAACTTAAGCAGTTGCACGGTTAACGGACACTGTTGTTAAAAATGATGTCAACAATTTTAATGGCCATGTCAAGCAATCTCTGACATGTGCTGTTTGCTGTTGTCTCTGCTTCAACTGCTGTTGTCTGATACTGATAACAGAGATGATGAACGTAAACAAGAAGAACAAAAGGGCAATTATAATTATTTTTTAAGTATGATTGACTTTTTACTTTAAAGGACGAAAAGTGTGGCAGGGAGGAAGTAAAATGAAGTCTGTAGTTTTTTTAACTGAATTTTGTAGGTTATTAAAGGGAATTTATTCCGTTATTGGATTGAAAATCCAAAAATACCTCTCAACATTCTCCTATTTGGTAAATAGACCATCTTGTACTTTTGTAAAAAAAAAGTACCACCATATTAACTCTGCCATCCCTGGCTGCTGATGTTTTCGTCAACCATGCAGTCTGTCAGTCAAGTTGGTCATTTCATTACTTAAATGTCACTCATTCCTCAGTCACACTTTAGTTTACAGCTATGTCGCAGTATGTAGTGCGTGTGTGCTTGTGTGCGTTATTTAGCTGTAGATCTTGGATATGCTGCGCAGTCTGTGCGTTTTTACAACCTCAGTCTGCTACTGTGTTGTTGCCTTGTTGGTTTTTTTTTTATTGCAATTTGACACCTCATCCATTCGTTGTCCCATTCGTGGAAAATGTCTTCATTGCTGTTTTGGTATTACCACAGATGGACCTGGTGTTTGTCCCCAGTAGGTGTCAGCTGAAATGGACGTTTGTTGGTGACAAACGGCCATGGCCCATCATCATCATATGCAGACATTGATATCGGTGGTGTCCATCGCCATAGTCGTATTATGTCCAAGTCATTGACTGATTTTGTTGGCTGAGTATATGGATGGAATACGAATTCAGCAGCAGCATCATCAACTGAGCTATTTTATGACTCGAAAACGATGATGTGAAAAGTGACGGTGCGTCAAGCATCACACATGTGATGTTTCTGTGGATGCACATGAATCTTGGCCACTTAGTTGAATGGTTACCATGAATTCGCTGGTCTTTGTGTTTAGGTTTTTTGTGCTTATCTTTGGCAATGCTCAATTTGTGAAGTGTCCCTTTGAAGATAGTATTCGAAGTGATCATCATGCCTGAAGTTTTTTTGCCATCCGTATACCAGGTAGTAGTAATGTGATACAAATTGACAATATGAAATTTGATTAAGAGAAATGAAAAGATTGTAATTTACATATATTTAAGTATTGGGTCTATACAAAACCGACTGGCTTAGCTTCCGAGAATACTAAAAGTCTCTCTCCAATGTAAATGTTGCTAAGAAGAAATTTTCGAGGCTCACATACACGCATAAATGGCAAAAGCCACTCGATTTATAAGAACCACTCAAATACCCCCGGTGATCCGAACAAAATCTGGTCAACGAAAATAATCACAACATACGGCCAGACCACTTGAAGCACTGTAACTTTAGCAATGATCTGGTCATAAATGCTGATTATTTTCCCTATTGAGATTTCCAGATTCATTTCCTGATTTCCGAATCAGGATTTGATTTGAACGGCCGCCATGTGGTTTCTGCAAATTATGCATGCATGCTAAAGCCCACTGTTGAGACACTACCTTACCCTGGTTCGAAACGAGTACCTGATCAAGATCCTTAACCTGACACTAATCATAATGTTGGGTCTTAAGCGTATTTCATACACTAAGTTTCAGCAAAATGTGTCTTCAGAATCATAGGCTGAAATTGTTATCACTAGGCCATTGTAGAACTTAAGCACCTCCCCATTATTATCTCCATTGATCGACCATTCGACCACTAAACTTCTGAATCCCGGTGGTATTTCAACCAAAAGAAAGCCGACTGGCACAGCTTCGGAGAATACTCCAAACCCCAATTTGTTTGAGATTTCCAGATTCATGTCCTGATTTCGGAATCACCGGGGGTATTTGAGCGGCCGTTATAAAAAGAGTGGCTTCTGCTATTTATGCATGTATGGTAAAGCCTACTGATGAGACACTGTTTTACCCTGGTTCGAAATGAATACCTGATTAAGATTCTCAAACTGACACTCCCATAGTTCGAGATGTCTGGAAAATAGACAGAAGCCAGAAAAGGATTCGAGTAATGGAGCACTACCCCTCCTGAGCCTTTTTGGAGAATTTCAAGGTACTCAGAGGTTAGCATGCCTGGGTTCGAATCCTGGCGAAACCATCAGAAAAAATTTTCAACGGTGCCTTTCCCCTCCTAATGCTGGCAACATTTGTGAGGTACTATGCCATGTAACACTTCTCTCCTAAGAGGTGTAGCACTGCGACACACCGTCCAGACTCGGCTATAAAAAGGAGGTCCCTTATCATTGAGCTTAAACTTGAATCGGACTGCACGCATTGATATGTGAGAAGTTTGCCCTGTTCTTTAGTGGAATGTTCATGGGCAAAACCTAAAGTAATTCTCGTCTTTGAATTTGGCATGTTGACTTCTCTTAAGACTTCCAATATTTGTGCCAAATATGGTCCGAATCTGTCAATCTGCCACTAGAGGGCGTAGTTCTCAACTAATTTGACTGATGAATTCCGTTATGATCTTTAGCATTAAAAACGATTCTCAGATATAGCGGGCAAGGCCACTGCTCTATTCTGGAAGACATCGATGCGGTAGGTTAGGTTAGGTAGAAAAGAGGGTGCGGATATTAATCTGCCCCATGCCACTATGGATATACACCTAAGCCAGTAATCGGCTTGTTATGCGCTCTAAATACAAAAAAAAAGTAACCTCAAAAAAGAAAATCTGAGTTAGAAATTTCGTGCCACTTATAAAATCCTTAGTTGTTTTCCATGCCACGCCCCTATGTTGGCTCATGTCTGGTATTGTGTCCCCACCTAAGTACTGGTGTCTCTTGGCCGCGAAAGCCAGGCAATTACATAGGGAATGCTCCAGCGTCTTATCATCTTCCCCACATGCCCATGCCACATGCTATCACTGGCCGCACCGGTTTTTCATAAGTGAGCTCGTAGTCCTATTTGTCCCCTTGGGATACCAAAAGCTGAACTCCTTCTTACTTCCTTTCAGTAATTGCCTCGTCCTCTCACGATTCGGATAACCCCATAGGATTTACGTCGTCCTACCGACTGTTTTGTCGTCCACGCCCTTAACTCGGTCTGCGTCGACCCGAAAGGCTTCGGGTTAACCAAGTTAATTGACGGCAGTCCTCTGGCCTTCACCGCCAAACTTTCATTCCCCCTTACTCCATTATGGCCCGGCACCCAAATGATGCGGATTTTGCCAACCTCAGAGAGGGCGATGCAGTAGGTTGGCTGAGGAGGTTTTCGAACTTACTGTCCAACTTAGGGGAAAGGTTGTCCCGTATTGCTTTTCCGGAATAGAGGAGTGAAAGGCGGATGCTGTGTTTAAACTGAATGAGACCTCGGTCTTTACTGACGGCTCCAGGACGGGACTGGGAGTTTACTCGGTAAAACTCGACATCGGTATGTCAATTAGACCGCCGGACAAGTGCATGACCTTTCAGTCAGGGGTATGTGTCATAATAATGACCGCAAAGGGAATGCGGAGGATGAACCTGCCACCTTTGAAACTCAGCATATATGTGGATAGTATGGCGGCCCTCAAGGCCTTGAATACAAAAAGGATGGGGTCGAAGTGTGTGTTGGAGTGTTTGAGGGCCCAAAACGTCCTTCTTCCTTACTTACTTACGACGCTGTGTTTGCCTGGATTCCCGGGCACATGGAAGTTCTGGGAAATGAGAAGGCGGGCGAGTATGCCAGCAAGGGATCCTCCACACTAAGCAGACCTGTGACCGGTCTGGCACTCGTGTCTTTTGTCGAACTTCTAATAGTAGAGCAGATATGTGGGAGTCATAGGGCGGACATAGTAACCTCAGCGCTACGGTGGTCTGCACTTCGATAGGTAGCATTTGTTCAAAATTTCAAGAGCCTAGCTTAACTCCTTCGAAATTTAGAGTGCTTTCGACCACGGGATCCTTCACGGCAAGCAGACCTGTGGCCGGTCTTTTGTTGAACTACTGATACTACTACTAAGGAGATGGCCAGGATGGGAGTCTGTGGATGGTTGTCGGATTACTGGGAAACTCTGGCCACCTGATGAACGAAAGAGGATAAGAGAGTTGCTGGCCCTCGCTAAGGAGTCACTCAATACGATTACAGGAGTCATAACCGGAGACTGTGCAATATGGCCGCGAGCATGAAAGTCCCGCACAACAACTAATGTGGACGATGATGAGGATAAGGCGGAGACTATCGACCATCCGCTCTGATCATTCTCGCGCCTTCAGGGGCATATGCTTACCAACCTAGGGAAGAGGTTCTTCTCCGACCTCGGGGAACTTGCTGATGTGCCTCTCGAGGGTCTCCTTAGATACTTGGATGAGTCAATTTTGTTTTGATGAGGGACGCGATGTCAAGGCCTTAACAGAAGGAGCGCGTTGAGCGTTGTTTTTGAGTGTTGCGTTGAAAAATGCAACTCTGGAAATAAATCTCAAAGGAAGTACTTCACTGGCTACGTCGGTGGCTTCCATTTAAAATCGTCCTTTTAAAATTAGGCTATAGAAGCCTCAATTTTTGTTCGATTTCAAAGAAATTTTGTACGAAGCGTTTTCTTATGACATCCAGTCACTGTAATAGTTGTGGTCCAAATCGGCTTATAACCTGATATGAACCGATTTTTCTGATTTTTCTTCTTGAGCCCTGGAAGCCTCACCTTTTATAGGATTTGGCTGATATTTTGCAGGTGATGTTTTGTTACAACTTCCAATAACCGTAGCAAGTATGGTGCACATCGGTCTATAGCCTCATATGGCTCCCTTATAAATCGAGCTTTCGATTGGTTTCTTAACATGGATTTGTGGTTTATCTTTTTACTGGGTTTTATGCACATTCCTAAGTTTCATCAAATAAAGCGGCTTTGTCTTAAAAATCCAAAATGCCATTGTCCCTTAATCCACTTCAGTCCAAATGTGACCCGCTCTAATCGTTGAATCCTTTTATCCTTACTGGTCAGCAATATTAACGTGAGTGCTGCCCCAACTCCCATAAAGCCCATGCATGGATTAATTACCCTGTCATGTCTTCAGGAAGCCAATTGTCTTATATTCTTAATGTAAAACTTTTCCATTGTTTGTCCCATTTAATGCAATTCTTTCATTTTATGGCCGACTACAAAATTTAATCCATAGACAAAGTCATTGTACAAAGCAGGTTCGCTGGCTGGATGGCTGGCTGATGTCACATAGCCAGCGTCAACGGCCATGCTATCGCATGTTGACATTCAGGAGACGTCTATTGTATCGCATTACTTGTCATGGCCTCTTTCATGGCTTCCAAACAACAATAGAAACCAAGTGCCAAGACATGTTGCTGCAATTGCGGAGAGTGCATGTGGAACAGATGCACCCGCAATGGCAGAAACCAGAATGGCATAACAATGAGGCAGGATCTGAATGCGGAAAAGACGGTGAAAAACAAGCGCAACGCAAACAATAATGTACTCAGGCGGAAGAATACCAAAAAAAAAAAAAAAAAAAAACCAAAATAATCCTGGCAGATGCGGAGGAGAAGTGCAAACTCCGCGCAAAATTATCCAAAGAGTCGAAACAAATGAATGAAGGTACACACATACACCCTACCAACAACAAATTGCAAATGTTAAAGGAAAAAGGATACTCCATGAAATTGCAAACAAAAAGCTACACAACAACAATGTTGATAACAACTCTTTGGCAACACAATACGAGTTGCACGCATTACTTTTTACGAGAGCTCAGAGGGTGCGTGTGTGTGCATGTGTATGTGTGGGAGTGAGCTTAAGGATATGCTTGACAAAAAAGGATTTTGTAGCTACTACTGCTGCTTCGTATTCCAACCCATTTCCTTTTACACAAATACTTACTATGTGGTGAAGCTACGGATATGTTTTTTCTTTTTCTCTTGGATTCATACTGAGGCTGAGGGACACTTGTGAAAGAAAGTTTTGTATAAATACCTTAGAAGTATGTTTGCCAGTAGTGGGGCTGTGTGTGTGTATGAGTGTATGGGAGATAGGGAAATTACTTTTTATGGTGGGCGTTTGCATGGCTTGGTATGAGCGTATGAATATGCGCTACCAAGGTAAAGTTATCATAAGTAAGTACATCTGGTTGCAACAACCCGAAGGAAATCGAAAAATTCTCAAAAAATTTTAAATTAAGAAAATAAGTAAAAAGTCATTGAAATTGGCAGAGCTGAACTTTGAATACCCACCACCTCGAATATATATATAAACCACCTTTCGTCATAATCCGGTGAAAATGCATAACTTATAAACCCTTAGCAGCTACATCGAAATATGGTCCCATTTGAACCAAATTCGGCACGGGCGGCGCTGTTCAAGATGGTAAAACAGAATATATGACAGCTATATTTGAATATAGTTCTCCTTGACCCATGAACCTTCCATTAACGAACTGGGAATTG
The DNA here is from genome assembly GCF_963082655.1 of Stomoxys calcitrans. Classification (NCBI taxonomy): domain Eukaryota; kingdom Metazoa; phylum Arthropoda; class Insecta; order Diptera; family Muscidae; genus Stomoxys; species Stomoxys calcitrans. The sequence goes on from NC_081554.1 coordinate 21,977,598, forward strand.
GAACCACCGTAGCCCAAAGGATAAGCTGTCCACCCAAGACACTGAACGTCTGAGTTCGAATCCTGACGAGAACAGCTCAAAAAAAATATCAATGGTGGTTATCTCCTCCTTATGCAGGCGACATTTGCGAAATATTGGGTTGCCCAAAAAGTAATTGCGGATTTTTCATATAGTCGGCATTGACAAATTTTTTCACAGCTTGTGACTCTGTAATTGCATTCTTTCTTCTGTCAGTTATCCACTGTTACTTTTAGCTTGCTTTAGAAAAAAGTGTAAAAAAAGTATATTTGATTAAAGTTCATTCAAAGTTTTATTAAAAATGCATTTACTTTCTTTTAAAAAATCCGCAATTACTTTTTGGGCAACCCAATACTTTGCAAATGCAAATTTGCCCATGAACATTCCATGAGTGCAGTCCGATTCTAGATTAAGCTAAATGGTTAGAGGCCTCCTTTTCATAGCCGAGTCTGAATGGCGTGCCGCAGAACGACACCTCTTTTGAGGAGAAGTTTTTATATGGCATAGAACCTCACAGATATCGCCAGGAGGGAACCACCGATGGTTTCCTCTATGATGGTCTCGCCTGGATTTGACCCCAGGCCTTCAGCGTCATAGGCGAACATGCTAAACTCTGCTCTATGGTGGCCTCCCTTAGCCAATGTAGAAACGTCAACCCAAAGAGGTTTCGCACTGCTGCAAGCCATTCGGGCTCAGCTATTGGGTTGCCCAAAAAGTAATTGCGGATTTTTCATATAGTCGGCGTGGACAAATTTTTTCACAGCTTGTGACTCTGTAATTGCATTCTTTCTTCTGTCAGTTATCCACTGTTACTTTTAGCTTGCTTTAGAAAAAAGTGAAAAAAAGTCTATTTGATTAAAGTTCATTCTAAGTTTTATTAAAAATGCATTAACTTTCTTTTAAAAAATCCGCAATTACTTTTTGGGCAACCCAATTTAACGAGTAAAACTTGTTAAGTTCGGCCTGGCCGAGTCTGGGGAACCCACCACCATTCTGCTAAAAATTTATACAAAATATATTTAGTTGAAGAGCATAATTTTATTCTGCATACCCAGTTTCTGTCAAACCAGCAACAATTAAAGCTTCCAGGAACCGAACAAGGATGATCAAGAGACCGGTTTATATAGGAGCTATATCAGGTTATAGACTGATTTGGGCCGTAATTGGTACAGTTATTCGAAGTCGTAGCAGAAAACAGCATGCAAAATTTCGGGCAAATCGGACAAAAAGTGCGTGTTATAAGGGCTCAAGAAGTCAAATCGGGCGATCGGTTGATACGGGAGCTGGTTATAGATCGATTTATACCGTACTTGGTACAGTTATTTGAAGGCATAAGCGAGCAATATGTGCAAAATGTTAGCCAAATTGGTAGAAAATTGCGGCTTCCAGAGGCTCAAGAGTTGGGAGATCGGTTTATATGGGAGCTATGTCCGGTTTTGATGTTGTTGTTGTTGTTGTAGCCACATATTCATGTGGAGTTGGCGATCCTCGTCAAACTCCTGTAGGTGAGCCATCTCGTTCCGGTCCAAATGACCGATCACCGCGGGAACAGGGTGGCCCTTGGTTATTTAAAGGCGCCAATAACTCCCCTCGTCATATCGAGCATCATAGGCACTCAGTATTTGGGCAAGAGCCGATGCCGTCTGACTTCTCACTGAGACTCTTCGCTCGTTACCGCTGATTGTGCGCGATTGCCGTTGCAGCTACTCCGTATGGAGCATTCCTCTATCCGCCCGGTAGCTCGCAGCTAAGCTGCTCGTGATAGCAATGAACCCCACACAGATCGGACATCAATGTTCCGGCCTGTTTGGTGATGAGAGCTATCCCATGCTGGTTATCCGGTTATACACCTATTTAGACCATATTTGGCACGTATGATAAAGGTCATAGTTAGAGTCACTGTGCAAAATTCCAGTCAAAACGGATAGGAATTACTCAAACTAGAGACTCACGGTCGGTTTATATGGGAGCTGTATAAGGTTTTGGACCGTTTTACACCATATTTGGCGCGCATGTGGAAGGTCAAAAAAAAACATCACAGTACAAAGTTTCAGCAAAACCTTATAAGAATTGCGCCCTATAGAGGCTCAAGAAGTAAAATTGGGAGTTAGGCTTAAATGGGAGCTTTATCCGATTATAGACCGATTTAGACCATATTTGGCACATAGGTTAAAGGTCATAGTTAAAGTCACTGTGCAACTCCAACCAATTCGTATAGGAATTACGCCCACTAGAGGCTTAAGAAGTATAATCTTGAGATCAGTTTTTATGGGAGCTCTATTAGGTATTGGACCGTTTCACACCATATTTGGCGCGTAGGTGGAAGGTCATAAATAACGTCATAGTACAAAATTTCAGCAAAATCTGATAAGAATTGCGCCCTATAGGGGCTCAAGAAGTAAAATCGGAAGATAGGCTTATATGGGAGCTATGTCAGGTTATAGCCCAAATCAGACCATATGTGGCACGTAGGTTAAAGGTCACAGTAAAAGTCGCTGTGTAAAATTTCAGCCAATTTGTACAGGAAATACGCCCCTTAGAGGTTCAAGAAGTATGATCTGGAGATCAATTTATGTGGAAGCTTACAGATTTTCGACCATCTCTGACCATATTTGGCGTGTGTGTGAAAGGTCTTAAAAAATGTCATAGCATAAAATTTCAGCAAAATAGGACAATAAATGCGCTCTCTAGGGGCTCAAGAAGTAAAATAGGGGGATTGGATTATATTGGAGTTATATCAGGTTATTGACCGATTTAGACCATATTCGGTACACATGATGAAGGTCATACATACATCATACGGGAACTGCTCCCTCTAGGGGCTCAAGACGTCCATTCGGAAAATCGGTTTATATGGGAGCTATATCAAGTTATATACCGCTTCAGACCATATTAGGCACGTATGTTAGAGGTCATATACAAACTCACTGTGCAAAAATTTCAGCCAAATCGGATAAGAATTACGCCCTGTAGAGGCTCAATAAGTATAATTGGGAGATTGGTTTATATGCGAGCTATATCTAAATACGATATGGCATATTTACAATTTCAATCGTCATATTCTATTGGGTTGCCCAAAAAGTAATTGCGGATTTTTTAAAAGAAAGTAAATGCATTTTCAATAAAACTTAGAATGAACTTTAATCAAATATACTTTTTTACACGTTTTTTTTCTAAAGCAAGCTAAAAGTAACAGCTGATAACTGACAGAAGAAAGAATGCAATTACAGAGTCACAAGCTGTGAAAAAAATTGTCAACGCCGACTATATGAAAAATCCGAAATTACTTTTTGGGCAACCCAATAATAGGACTTTGAGCCTACACCTTGCGCATATTCTTTTTTTTTTTTGTCCATAGGAAGGTTATGTTTGGAGATGGCCTAAATCGGACTATATATTGATATAGCTTTCATGTAGACCGATCTGATGATTTTAGGTCTTGGGCTTTTTAATGCAAATGCAAATTTGCAAATGAACCTTCCTTTAAGGAACTGGGGCAAACTTCTCATAAATCATTGAGTGCTGTCCAATTCAATTTTAAGCTCAATGATAAGGGTCCTCTTTTTTAGAGGTGATTCGGAACGGCGTGTCGCTGAGCGACAATTCTTTAGGGAAAAGTTTGTACACGGCAAAGTACCTCACAAATGTCGCCAGGTTAGGTAAGAGTGCCAGTCCTTTTTACAGACACACTTAGACAATTTAAAGTCCATTGTGATACCACAGTAGCGACAGACCAAAGCTTCTGGCGGCAATCGAACTCACGACCCCTGTACTGGTAATCAAAGCACGCTAGCAACTCGGCTACCGGGGGGGATAACCACCGCCGAACAATTTTCTGATGTTTAGTGAACCCAGGCGTTCAGCGTCATAGGCGGACCTGCTAACCTTTGAGCTACGGTGGCCTTCGGGCTCTCCAAAGCTACATTTATTATCCGAATTCCCGGTCAGTGAGTTGTGTTAAGCCTCTTGTCATCCTTGTTCAATACGGCCCAGATTGATTTCACGATTTAAGGTTTTGAACCCATTTCAGGCGCATTTATTGTCCGATTTGGGTGAAATTTGGGATATTGAGTTATGTTAGCCCCTTCAACATCATTTTTCAATTAGGCCCAGATCGATCCTGATTTGGATTTAACTGCCCTATAGTCCGATCTCTCGATTTAAGGTCTTGGGCCCATAAAAGGAGCATTTATTGTCCGATTATGCTGAAGTAAGTTATGCTAGGCCCCTCGACGTTCTTGTTTAAATTCGCCCAGATCTATCCAGATTTGAGTAGAGCTGTAATATAGACCAATCGCTCGATCTATAGTCTTGGGCCCATAAAAGGCGCATTTATTGTCCGATTTTACAGAGCGTTGTGTTAGACTCCTCAGTGGCACAGAAAAGTCTACATAACTCACTCAAAAAATGGGTTTCACAAAACGAAGTTCTTATGCGGAATAATATTTCCGCCAAATACCGTTCACCATGGTCACCAGTGTTATAATTAGTAATTATTTATGTTACTGTCAGTTTACGAAGTTACCAGTTGCGAAAAGGTATGTAGAATTATCTGTGCCACTGTATACAGATTTTCCGATTTAAAGTTTTAAGCCTAAAAAATTTATTAACCGATTTTGCTAAAATTTGGAAACATTAGTTTTATTAGGCCATTCGCACCCTGTAGAGTTCAGATCGGTGTATATTTCTATATAGCTGTCATATACATATACTGATCTCCCAATTTAAGTTCTTATACCCATCAAAGATGCTTTTTTCACCGAGGGGTTTTAGCTTTACCAAATATCATCAAAATCGTGTAATAAATAGGCCTTATATGGGTTCAAGGCTCGTAATCGGCACATCGGTCTATATGGCAGTTATTTAAAAATATATTCCGATCTGCACTATAATCGGAAAGGCTATATAGGATTCTAATTCAACTCACCGAAGCAAGTTTCAGCAAAATCGTGTAATAAATACCCCATTTATCACCGCAATGGCTTCAAATGGCAGTTCGGTTTATATGGGTTGAGGCTATATCCTAATAAAGTTCGACCTAAATTAAACTCCGAAGGGACGTTAAGGTGTCTATCATCGCTCACTGTGCCAAATTTCCACTTAATCGGATTATAAATGGGTCTTTTATGGATCTGACACCTTAAATCGGAAGAAATGCCCAAATATAGACCATATTCACACAGATATCGAGGGGCTTAACACAACTCAGTGTGCCAAATTTCAGCAAGAGTTGTGCTGTAGCTTATCCAAAGGTCGAGTTTGTTCCCAATACGCTTCACTACATTTTCTCGCTACTGTATGGCAAGCTAGCGAATAATACCTTTTTCACAATATGAAGTTCAAATGAAAAAAAGACAAAGAGATGAAGCAAAGGACATGTTATAATGTTTCCAACAACCCTGGCTTTCTGGTTTCAATTTGTCGTCAGGATATGTTAGGATAAAGTAATAATCATAATGACAAATGCAAATGAGTATGGCAGCATAAATGCAAATGTGAATTGTCACTGAGCTACTCTATGGCATCATTCAGTTTCTAAATTAATTTTGTAACTTTAATTACCAATTAAGAGGAAAAACTTTAACTGAAAATTTTTCTAAAAATTGTTTACAAAAAAATATTTAATTTAATTGGCCTTCTATAAAAGTTGTGAACTTTTATTCCCATGAAGTTAATATTTGTTTTACTGGTTTTCTCTGGTTTTAGCAGCATCTATACAGTTCTCATTTCATTCATAAATATGGTCCATATTACTTTTAAGTGCTCCTTTTTGCTACAAATGTATAACAACAAGTTTTTCTTTGAGAAGTTCTCTTTTTTTTTCGCTTGTACAAATAAGGTTTCATGGAAATATTTTTCATGGGAAAAATATTTGTAAAATAAACAAGTTTCTATTCAGCAATGAATCAAAAGAAGTTGGAAAATGTTTTGCCAGAGGGGAATTTTAAGAATATGTTATCTAGCATGAACGGCAATATAGTTGTGAAAAAAAAAAACAAGTAAAAAGGCGTTAAGTTCGGCCGGGCCGAACTTGGGATACCCACCACTTCGGGTATATATGTGAACCACCTTTCATCAAAATTCGGTGAAAATTTTATGCCTTATGTCCCATAGTAGTTATATCAAAATATGTTCCGATTTGGACCAAATACTAATAAGTACAGCAGCTATATCTAAAAATAAACCGATCCGAATCATATACAACACGTATGTCGAAAAGCCTAGCATAAGCCACTGCCTCAAATTTCAGTGAAATCGGATTATAAATGCCGTTTTTTTTGGGCCCAAACCTTAAATCGAGAGATCGTTCTATATGACAGCTATTTCCAAATCTGGACCGATTTGGGCGAAGTTGCAGAAAAGTGTCGAAGAGCCTTACACTGTCCTAAATTTCGCCGAAATCGGACAATAAATGCGCCTTTTATGGGCCCAAAACCTTAAATCGAGAGATCGGCCTATATGACGGCTATATTTAAATCTGGACCGATCTAGGCCAAATAGAAGAAAGGCATCGAAGAGCCAAACTAAACTCACTGTCCCAAATTTCGGCGACATCGGACAATAAATGCGCCTTTTATGGCCCCAAAATCTAAAACCGAGATATCGGTCTATATGGCAGCTATATCCAAATCTGAACCGATCAGGGCCAAATTGAGGAATGATGTCGACGGGCCTAAGACAACTCACTGTCCCAAATTTCAGAGAATGTGAGGTCGCCCACCCCCAAATACTCCCGAATGGGCATATTAGCCGACCATGGCTATTCGGGCCTCAAATGAATGATATTAGGGAGTAGATTACGAATATGTCATTAAAATTTGCGTTCAAGTCTAGGTGGCGCTTCTCCTTCTAAAGATACGTCAAATGGGTTATTGGACCCATTATGACAATATGGGACTCAAATGAAAGGAATTTGAGAGTAGAAAACGAATTTGATATCCAATTTTGGAACCACGTTTTTTGGGTACGCTCTAAAGCACCCCTAAACTGAACTTCATTTCCATTGGGAATAAAGAACGAATTTGATATCTATTTTCAGTGCAAAGTGCCGGTGGCCGCCCCCGCCCCAAGACACTTTCCAAACGGTTCATATTTACCGGCCATGGCAGTATGGAAGTGCAGCACGAATTTGATATCCATATTTGAGTCGAAATGTCTGAGGTGCCATCCCAGGCATTGTACCTCGCAAATGTCGCTAACATTAAGAGGGGATAAACACCGCTTGGACCGATGTTCTCACCAAGATTCGAACGCGTTCAGCGTCATAGGCTACAATGGCACGAATTCGATATCCGCATTCAGGTCGAAGTGTCTCCACCCTTAAAAGATATTAGAGAGTTAAAAAAAACAGCAGCGGAGCGGACCTGGTTCGGCTAGTAGGATGTAAAAAATGGAGACGATGCCTAGGCTCCACTGCCCTGGTTTGATGAATGACTTTTTGTCTACAAACCTTTTCTTAAAGAAAATCATGATAGCATCTTTCACTTGTCCCACTTTACCATCCACCGAAGACCTCTTGCTTTGGTATTTATGCCAAACAATACAAAATACTAACTTGCTAGCCCATAATCGTTTAGCAAAACCAACAAACTATAAAATTTTATGTATGTGCTTAACAAATATGTATTTTGAAAAATTATGTATGTTCACATATTTGCTGCATGGGGTTTTGGCACAAAATTATTGTATTTTCGTACCATGCGTAAATCATGCTCAACGAAATGCTACAGAATGCATTCGAGCCTGAAACATTAGATACCAGAAATGCCACAGAACATAAACGAAAGCATGGCGCAGCAACAACAATAACATGGGGCTTTCATATTTTATGGCCGGTTATTGAAGAATTTTAAGTAACTGCCAATGGCAGGGGGAGTGAAGGGAGAATATAATAAAGAATGCACAAACATTTAGAGTTGAAATATTGCAAGGAGTGGAAGAAGATGTGTAATTCCTTAAGTGCAATTGCATTTGAGCCATTGTTTGCAATTTTAAATTACCTGGCAATTGAAGCGAAATAATGAGTTGCAAAAATTCCTTTAATGGCAACAGGGAAAATGGGGGTATGATTTTTCCATGAAGAAAACAACTTCAAGAAGGCCACCGTAGCGCAAAAGTTAGCATGTCCGCCTATGACGCTAAAACTCTGGGTTCAAATCCCGGCGAGACCATCAGAAAAAATTTTCAGCGGTGGCTTTCCCCTCCTAATGCTGGCAACATTTGTGAGGTACAATGTCATGTAAAACTTCTCTCGGACTCGCCAATAAAGAGGAGGCCCCTTATAATTGAGCTTTAATTTGAATCGGACTGCACTCATTGATAGGTGAGAAGTTCGCCCCTGTTCCTTATTGGAATGTTCATGGGCAAAATTTGCAATTTGCAATGTACTCTGAAATGTAAAACTTCTCTTCAAAGAGATGTTGCACTGCGGCACGCCGTTCGGTTTCGGCAATAAAGAGGAGGCTCCTTATAATTGAGCTTAAATTTGAATCGGACTGCAATCATTGATATGTGAGAAGTTTGCCCTTCTTCCTTATTGGAATGTTCATGGGCAAGATTTGCATTTGCAACACAACTTCTACTTCAAATATTAACACATAATATGGACTTAGAATTACACAACTTAGAAATTTAAGATCTCAAAGGTAAACCTGAGAGAAACAGGGGCCCATTTTTGTATCAAAAGCTGCCTCTTTTAAGTCTAAACCTTATAATAAGCGACTTGCATTGGTGTCTTCTAGGGTATACCAGTTTCAGTATTACGTTAGTAAGACAATTCTATATCCTTTTTTGAGAACGCCTAAAAGTATGCTTTATTTTATGATTTTCATTATCTTGTTTTCGTCATGGTTCCCTATTATTTTGTCAAAAATGTTTAAAAAAAAGTCGATTCTATGGATATCCTTGCAATATCCTTGCAAAAAAATAACACATCAAAACGAAAGCCAACTTATATTATGAAAATATTATTAATAATAATATATATAAAATATACTTGTATGAGCCTTGTATAGCTCACATTAACGTTTTCGTGTCTAATATTTTGTATTATTATTAAAAACGATTATTATTAATACCTTAAATTCCTCCCCTAAATAATAAGAAGATTCCCTAGAGAGCTCCATTGGCTTTCTTGGTATTGTCATTGTTGTGGTGTGCGTATGCGTATGCGTGTGCTTCCCCATTGTTGTAAATGAACACTTAATGTTAATATTTTCTTGGCAACCTTAAGTCTACTTTAAGTGTAGAAACTTTATGGCCTTATTAAAGGAATTATTATTGGGTTTAATAAAGTTTCTTTTCCAATCCCATATGATGGCAGACATGTTTCGCAATTTCTTGACAACTTTGGGGAATACAATGAAAGCAAACCTCTGTTGTTATTGTTTGATAGGGCTTTTTGGGGAATTACATTTAAAGGTCATATTGTATGAACATTAATATTGTGTGCTTAATAAATGTTGGATTTACAATAACGCATGAAACAAGGATACAATTTCTCAAGATAAAAAAAATTTCCCTTAAGACATGAATTTTTATACTCACCACCGAAGGATGGGAGTACATTAATTTTGTCATTCCGTTTGCAACACATCGAAATATCCATTTTCGACCCTATAAAGTATATATCAGCGTAAAAATCTTAGACGATCTAGCCATGTCTGTTGACATCCCGCTACAGTCTTAAAAATAGAGATATTGAGCTGAAACTTTGCGCAGATTCTTTTTTTTTGGCCATAAGCAGGTTAAGTTCGAAGATGGATTATATCGGACTATATCTTGATATAGCCCCCATATAGACCGATCCGCAGATTTAGGGTCTTTGGCCCATAAAAGCTATATTTATTATCTGGAGAGTGAGTTATGTTAGGCCCTTCCACATCCGTCTTCTTGGCCTAGATCGGTCAAGATTTGGATATGGCTGCCATATAGACCGATTACCGATTTAAGGTTTTCTGCCAAATTTTGTGACAGTGTTAGGACCTTCGACATCCTTCTTCAATTTGGCTCAGATGTGTCCAGATTTGGATTTAGACCGATCTCTCAATTTAAGGTTTTGGGTCCATAAAAGGCGAATTTATTGTCCGATGTCACCGAAATTTGGGACAGTGAGTTGTATTGGGCCCTTCGACTTCCTTCTTCAATTTAGCTCATATCGGTACAGATTTGGACATAGCTGCCATATAGGCCGATCTCTCGATTTAAGGTTTTGGGCCCATAAAAGGCGCATTTATTGTCCGATTTCAGCGAAACTTGGGACAGTAGGTTGTGTTAGGCTCTTCGACATTTTTTTAAAACTTGAATCAAATTGGTCCATATAGACCGATATCGCGATTTAAAGTCTTGGCTCCATAAAAGGCCTAGTGACTTATGCTACGCTTTTCGGCATCCATATCGTATATAGTTCAGATCGGTTTATTTTTAGATATAGCTACCAAATAGATCAATATTTTGTTATACACAATTGAACAATGACTTTTACATATTAGTATTTGGTCCAAATCGGAACATATTCACTTCGCCCTAAATGCAGATATCGAATTCGTGCCCTTGTGCCTATGATGCTGAACGCTTTCGAATCCAGGAGAGAAAATCGAACAAAGCGGTGTTTATCCCTTTTTAATGTTGGCGACATTTTGGAAGTAAAATGCCATGCATGGTCATTTAAAAAAATGACCCAAAGAGGTGTCGCACTGCGGGACGCCGTTTGGACTCGGCTATAAAAAAAGGTCTCTTATCATTGAGTTAAAACGTTGAGGTGTTTTGGGGCACTTTGCCCTGAAAATAGATAGCAAATTCATTCTTTAGGGGGTACCCCAAAAGACTTGGCTCCAGAGTTGGATATTAAATTCGTTTTCTGCTCTCAAATACCTTTCAATTGAGTCCCATATTGTCATAATGGGTTAAATAACACATTTGACTATCTTTTGGAGGAAAAGCGCCACCTAGACTTGAATGCAAATTCTAATACCATATTCGTAATCTACTCCCTAATACCTTTCATTTGAGTCCCATACAGCCATGGTCGGCTAATATGCCCATTTGGAGGTATTTGGGGGTGGGCGACCTCCCATTACTTGGATCTAATGTTTCATGTCATATTTGTAATCTACTGCCTTATACTTTTCCTTTGAATCCCATATTGACATGAACTTCGAATATATCTGTTTAGAGAAGTTTTGGGGTTAGGGGAAAGGGGGCCGCTCTGGGTACTTGAACTCAAATATTAATACCATATTCGTTGGAGACCAGAATCCAAAACCTTTCATTTGATACCCTTATTGTGACCATCGGACCCTTTTTAGATATGGGCGGCGTTTTTGGGGTTAATGGGAGCGTCCGCCCCCACCCCGATATCGAAAAATTATGTAGCCTATGTTTTCTTCCAGACCAACCTACACAATCTATGAAATTTTAAAGAAAATCGGTTCAGCCAAGTATCATATAATCATAATGGGTCTAATGGCGTTTTTGAGGTGTGGCGTGACCCCCTATACATCGATCTGATTTTGTATGTCAGATTCGATATCTACTCCCGAATACCTTTCATTTGAGACCCATATTGAAATGAAAGTCCAATATGTCTTTTTTGGGGGAGTCTTGGGTTTGAGGCCGCCTGATAGGTACTTAGACTCAAATTTTAATACCATATTCGCCCCAGGTACTAGGACCCAACTTTTTTATGAAATTCGTTCTCTACTCTTGAATACCTTTCATTTGAATCCCATATTGTCCCGATCGGTCCACTTTTATTTTTGGGTAGTACTTTTGTGGTAAGGGGGAGGGTCCGTCTCTCTTCCGATACCGAATAATTATATTGCCTATGTTTCCTTCCAGACCAACCTACACAATAAGCGAAAATTTCGAGAAAATCGGTTCTTCCGTTTTTCAGTCTATACGGAACAAACAAACCGAGACCCATATATTCGTGATGAGCTAATGTGCCCATTTTGGGAGTTTTTGTGGGGGTGGGGTGACCCCCTATACTTCGGCATGAATTTGTATGCCAGATTCGTTATCTACTCCCCCATGCTTTTCATTAGACACCCAAATGGTCCTTATAGGTCCTCTTCAGATTTTGGGTGGTCTTTTTGGGGTAACAATGGAGGGTCCGGCCCCTTCCTATATCAATAAATTATAAAGCCTTTTCCTACTTCCTGACCTTATTCATAACCTACTCTCCAATACCATTCATTTGAGTCCCATATTGTCATGATCGTCAAGTAAACCTTTTTTAAGGGGTTTTGGGGCTTGGGCGGCCCCCAAGGTACTTGGACCCAACTTTTATTATGAAATTCGTACTCTTATCTTGAATACCTTTCATTTGAATCCCACATTGTCCCGATCGGAACACTTTCATTTTGGGTAGTACTTTGTGGTTAGGGGGAGGGTCCGCCCCCCTAACGATATCAAAAAATAATGTAGCCTATTTTTCCTTTCAGATCGGTTCAGCCATTTTTGAGTCTATACGGAACAAACAAACACAAATTCATTTTTATACCCTACACTGCCACTGTGATACAGGGTATTATAGATTTATGCATTCGTTTGCAACGCTAAGAAGGAGAAGAGCTAGACCTATTGATAAGTATACCGATGGGCTCAGAATCACTTTCTGATTCGGTTTAGCCATGTCCGTCTCTCCGTCTGTGAGTCCATGTATTCTTGTAATCAAAGTGCAGGTGGTATTTGTTGTCCGATTCTCACGAAATTTTGCACATGTCACTTTTTGGCCCAAGGGCAAACGCTTTTGATTTTGAAAAAAATCGGTTCAAATTTAGATATAGCTCCCACATATATCTTTCATCTGATATGGCTTTTTAAGGCTGTGAAAACCACAATTTTCGTCCGATCTTTACAAAATTTGGCATTGGTTATTTTATTTAAGGTCTACATATGTGTGCAAAATTTCGTAAAAATCGGTTCAGATTTAGATATAGCTCCCTTATATATCTTTCATCCGATATGGCTTTTTAAGGCTGTAGAAGCCAAAATTTTCGTCCGATCTTTAAAAAATTTGGCATTGGGTATTTTATTTGAGGTCTACATATTTGTGCGAAATTTTATAATAATCGGTTTAGATTTAGATATAGCTCTCATATATATATATCTTTCATCCGATATGGCTTTTTAAGGCTGTAGAAGCCACAATTTTCGTCCGATCATTACAAAATTTGGCATTGGGTTCTTTACTTGAGGTCTACATATGTGTGCAAAATTTCATAAAAATCGGTTCAGATTTACATATAGCTCCCATATATATCTTTCATCCGATAAGGCTTTTTAAGGCTGTAGAAGCCATAATTTTCGTCCGATCATTACAAGATTTGGCATTGGGTATTTTATTTGAGGTCTACATATGTATGCAAAATTTTATAAAAATCGGTTCAGATTTAGATATAGCTCCCATATATATCTTTCATCCGACATGGACTTTAGTCCGCTCTTTACAAAATTTTGGGCGAGGTGTTTTATTTGACGTTCTAATATGTGTGCAACATTTCATAAAAGTCGGTCCAGATTTAGATATGGCTCCCATATATATGTATCGGCCGATTTGCACTTAAACGGCCGTAGTAGCTACAATTTTTAACCGATCTGCACAAAATTTGGCACGGACAGTTTTGCTACTGTTTTTAACACATCTGGAAAATTTGATCAAAATCGCTTCAGATTTAGATATAGCTCCCATATATATCTTTCATCCGATTTGAACTATTAAGGCTGTAGAAGCCACAATTTTGGTCCGATCTTCACTTAATTTGGCATGGAGTAATTTTTCTGTAGTCTCAATGTATGTGCATAATTTCATAAAAATCGGTTCAGATTTAGCTATAGCTCCCATATATATCTTTCATCCGATTTGGCTTTTTAAGGCTGTAGAAGCCACAATTTTGGTCCGATCTTTATAAAATTTTGCATGAAGTTCTTTATTTGACGTCTTTATGTGTGTGCAAAATTTCATAAAAATCGGTTCAGATTAAGATATAGCTCCCTTACATATCTTTCATCCGATATGGCCTTTTAAGGCTGTAGAATCTACAATTTTCGTCCGATTTTGCATGAGACGTTTAAATTGACGTTCCTATAGGTACGGAAAATTTCATTTATATCGGTCCTAATTTAGATATAGCTCCAATGTGCATATTTCATCCGATATGGACTTTGAAGGCAGTAAAATCCACAATTTTGGTCACATCTCTACAACATAGGGCGTGAGATGTTCTATTTCATGTCCCAGTAGGTGGAATTAAAATTGGCACAGGCTTCGATATAACTCCCATATAATCTTTTAACCGATATGGCCTTTTAGAGATGTGAAAATTGAAATCTTCTGTCCTATGGTTGGAAAATTTGACCAGATTTTAAATTGCTATTTAAATTGGTATCCAAATTAAAGTCTGACTAGATTTCGAGATAAGTTCTACATATAAAAATTACTACATACACTAGGTGGTGTAGGGTATTATATAGTCGGCCCGCCCGACTTTTGCCTTTCCTTACTGGTCATATATATAGATTTTGTTTAATTTTCAAAATTCTCCTATTATTTTTCTTGAACTAGAGCATTTTCACAAAAACTTTGTATTTCTTTACCCAAAGGCTCTTATGAGCTCTTATTTATTGATTTAGTGCACTAATCCATTTTTAAGCTGATCCATTCATGTAACAATTTATGTGATGAGCCAACACCACGTATACGTACTATGAATATATCATGTAATAATCATACGCCACGGCGTTCCACGAAAAATGCTCATATTATCAATCATACGCTTCATGAGACAACCTCTAGTATCATTTGATGATACTTAAAAATTAATAATATTCCCATGCAGCAACAGCAACAGTGACATTTTTCCACTACATTTAGTGCAAAAAATTTCCTATGAAAAAAACTCTTTTTTTTTGTTAATAAAGCACACAGCTATTGCATTTATGAACATATTTTTCATAAATTTTACTTTATTATAATCCCCGTTTATATAGTTTGTCATCCAAAACTGAGTGCTTGAGCCATTATTAACTCTGCTAACTCAAGCGTAGTTTATTTAGTTTGTATATGACGTACATCAGGAAGCAACGCCTGTAAGAGAATGTATGAAAGCATAGCGCAAAGCAGGTCTATAACCATGGTCTATATATACATATATGTATATACAAGCTGCAGTTTATTAACTGATTTTTAGTATATTTATTACAGACGGGTGGGTTTCATACTGATTTACTGCCTTTTGACAAAAAAAAAAATCAAAGTAAAGAAAATTCATCACAGTCAACAAAGAGCCGCATTAACTCAACTATGGCATAGAGATGAATTCATAAATTAAATATGAAATAACATTAATGCTGTTCCATCATTGTGCTTTAGATTTTTGAGCGTTTTCAACATTTCAGTTTAAGTTTTTCAACATACATTTCTGTTTTTTTTATAGTCTACGCCTCAATGTTTTTATTTGCCATATTCCTGCAGATTTTATCATTCATCATTCGTTGAGTTTTTCCCCCACCTCCCCTCTTCGGCTACAGTTGAGCTTTACGTTTTTATTGATGTTTACAGCAGCCATAAAGTTCACAGAGGTTAAGTTAATAAAATATGACAGAAATTGTTATTACGGTCATGATGATGTAGCTGCCATTGTGAATGTAAATAAAAAATGTTTGTCTTCTAAAGGCTCGTTTAATTAAATATTTCATAGTTCATTTCTGTGAAATTTGCTAGAGCGTTAAGTGAGTGAGTATACAATGGGGAAAGTCAGTTTTAACAAATTCATATTCTAAATTAATAATTTAAGGAAATTCGTAGTTTATTTCAAGTAGGAGAAGATAAATGTTTTTGAATTTGCAAATGGGAAAAAACAGTTAAACAAATAACAAGTAAAAACTTATTAAATCTGAACTTTGGATACCCACCACCATGGTTATGCATATTTATTATCCTATTTTATTAAAACTCAGTCAACCCGAGACTTGGACTCAAATGATAATATCAAATGATAACTCTGCTGTCAAAAACCTTTTATTTGAGTTCTTTATTGTAGCGATCCACATGTCCTGTTGAAGGCCTGGACATGACTCAGATACTTGGATATATAATAATCTCCCATTTGTACTCTACTGTCATAGACCATTCATTTAAGTCTCATATTGTCCCGATCGCCCTGCATGTCCTATTGACGAGTATTTAGTGAATGGGGTGGTCCCCTGAAACTATGCTACAAAATTGTGTACCAGTTTCGCGGTCTACTCGTAGTTTATTTCAAGTAGGAGAAGAGAAATGTTTTTGAATTTACAAATGGGAAAAAACATTTAAACAAATAACAAGTAAAAACTTATTAAATCTGAACTTTGGATACCCACCACCATGGTTATGTATATTTATTATCCTATTTTATTAAAACTCAGTCAACCCGAGACTTGAACTCATATGATAATATCAAATGATTACCCTGCTGTCAAAAAACTTTTATTTGAGTTCTTTATTGTAGCGATCTACATGTTGAAGGCCTGGACATGACTCAGATACTTGGATATATAATAATCTCCCATTTGCACTCTAATATCATAGACCTTTCATTTAAGTCTCATATTGTCCCGATCGCCCTGCATGTCCTATTGACGAGTATTTAGTGGATGGTGTGGTCCCCTGAAACTATGCTACAAAATTTTATACCAGTTTCGCGGTCTACTCGTAGTTTATTTCAAGTAGGAGAAGAGAAATGCTTTGAATTTACAAATGGGAAAAAACAGTTAAACAACTAACAAGCAAAAACTCATTAAGTGTGAACTTTGGATACCCACCACCATGGTTATGCATATTTATTATCCTATTTTATTAAAACTCAGTCAACCCGAGACTTGGACTCAAATGATAATATCAAATGATTACTCTGCTGTCAAAAACCTTTTATTTGATTTCCTTACTGAAGCGATCTACAATACATGTCCTGTTGAAGGACATGACTCAGATACTTGGATATATAATAATCTCCCATTTGCACTCTACTATCATAGACCTTTCATTTAAGTCTCATATTGTCCCGATCGCCCTGCATGTCCTATTGACGAGTATTTAGTGGATGGGGTGGTCCCCTGAAACTATGCTACAAAATTGTATACCAGTTTCGCGGTCTACTCGTAGTTTATTTCAAGTAGGAGAAGATAAATGTTTTTGAATTTACAAATGGGAAAAAACAGTTAAACAAATAACAAGTAAAAACTTATTAAATCTGAACTTTGGATATCCACCACCATGGTTATGCATATTTATTATCCTATTTTATTAAAACTCAGTGAACCCGAGACTTGGATTCAAATGATAATATCAAATGATTACCCTGCTGTCAAAAACCTTTTATTTGAGTTCTTTATTGTAGCGATCCACATGTCCTGTTGAAGGCCTGGACATGACTCAGATACGTGGATATAAAATAATCTCCCATTTGCACTCTAATATCATAGACCTTTCATTTAAGTCTCATATTGTCCCGATCGCCCTGCATGTCCTATTGACGAGTATTTAGTGGATGGGGTGGTCCCCTGAAACTATGCTACAAAATTGTATACCAGTTTCGCGGTCTACTCGTAGTTTATTTCAAGTAGGAGAAGATAAATGTTTTTGAATTTACAAATGGGAAAAAACAGTTAAACAAATAACAAGTAAAAACTTATTAAATCTGAACTTTGGATATCCACCACCATGGTTATGCATATTTATTATCCTATTTTATTAAAACTCAGTGAACCCGAGACTTGGATTCAAATGATAATATCAAATGATTACCCTGCTGTCAAAAACCTTTTATTTGAGTTCTTTATTGTAGCGATCCACATGTCCTGTTGAAGGCCTGGACATGACTCAGATACGTGGATATATAATAATCTCCCATTTGCACTCTACTATCATAGACCTTTCATTTAAGTCTCATATTGTCCCGATCGTCCTGCATGTCCTATTGACGAGTATTTAGTGTATGGGGTGGTTCCCTGAAACTATGCTACAAAATTGTATACCAGTTTCGCGGTCTACTCGTAGTTTATTTCAAGTAGGAGAAGAGAAATGTTTTTGAATTTACAAATGGGAAAAAACAGTTAAACAACTAACAAGCAAAAACTCATTAAGTGTGAACTTTGGATACCCACCACCATGGTTATGCATATTTATTATCCTATTTTATTAAAACTCAGTCAACCCGAGACTTGGACTCAAATGATAATATCAAATGATTACTCTGCTGTCAAAACTCTTTTATTTGAGTTCTTTATTGTAGCGATCCACATGTCCTGTTGAAGGCCTGGACATGACTCAGATACTTGGATATATAATATAATCTCCCATTTGCACTCTACTATCATAGAACTTTCATTTAAGTCTCATATTGTCCCGATCGCCCTGCATGTCCTATTGACGAGTATTTAGTGAATGGGGTGGTCCCCTGAAACTATGCTACAAAATTGTATACCAGTTTCGCGGTCTACTCGTAGTTTATTTCAAGTAGGAGAAGAGAAATGCTTTGAATTTACAAATGGGAAAAAACAGTTAAACAACTAACAAGCAAAAACTCATTAAGGGTGAACTTTGGATACCCACCACCATGGTTATGCATATTTATTATCCTATTTTATTAAAACTCAGTCAACCCGAGACTTGGACTCAAATGATAATATCAAATGATTACTCTGCTGTCAAAAACCTTTTATTTGATTTCCTTACTGAAGCGATCTACAATACATGTCCTGTTGAAGGACATGACTCAGATACTTGGATATATAATAATCTCCCATTTGCACTCTACTATCATAGACCTTTCATTTAAGTCTCATATTGTCCCGATCGCCCTGCATGTCCTATTGACGAGTATTTAGTGGATGGGGTGGTCCCCTGAAACTATGCTACAAAATTGTATACCAGTTTCGCGGTCTACTCCCGATGACCTATTATTTGATAAACATTTTGTGGCGTTAGACATAAATACCCGTTTTGGGTGTTTCTGGGGTTTTGCAGGCCCCGTTTCGCAGTCTACTCCCAATGACCTTTCATTTGTTAAAAATTTTGTGGCTTACGTGTACCTTTTGTTTGTTTTTGGGGTACGGCAAGCCCCGTAGACACAACCAAATTCTGAACTTGGGATACCCACCACCATGGATATACATATTTAATATCCTTTTTTATTAAAACTCTACTTATCCATATTGGGTCGATCTGTATCGTATGTGCTTTAATTATCAAAAAACTTTAACATTAACATTTCAAAGAAATCGGTTAATAAATAAGGCTCATATGATCATAAGACCCTAAAACGGCAGAGCGGACTAAACGGCAACTATATCCAAATAAGGTCTAATGTGGACCATAATCGGTTCGAACATAGGTTGGCCTAACGCAAGCCACTGCCAAAGTCGGGCATGCACGTTGTTCAAATTAAAATGTGCTTATATTTGAAATGATGAATTTTGACCAAACTCCGCACAAATTGTGGGGGGCATAGAGGAAATCACTGCGCATAGTTTTTAGAAAATTGGTTGATAAATGCGCTTGCGAAGACCATAGAAGTGAAAATCGGGGGATAAATATATATGGGAGCTATATCTAAATCTGAAGCGATTGGTATCAAATTCACAAGGGATCCCAAGAGTCGTAAGAGAAACCTTCCTGTCAAATTTCATGGCGATCGGTTAACAATCGATCACATTATTGCAATATTAGTCCAAATCGGACGAACATATATGGGAGCTATATCCAAATTCGAACCGATTTTTTCCTATGTCAACAGGCTTAATTTCTAGGCCAAAAAAGATGCCTGTGACAAATTTGGAGACGATCTGATGAAAATTGCAACCAGAACTTTTTACACAAATTAACATGGACGGATGGACTGGCAGACGGGCATAGCTAAATCGAATCAGGATGTGCTTCTGAGTCGATCGGTAAACTTATCAATGGGTCATCTCTCTTACCTCTGGATGTTTCAAACAAATGTACTAATTTATAATACCCTGTACCACGGTAGTGGTGTAGGGTATAAAAATCTGCTCAAATATTGAAAAAGATTTTGAAAATAATGCAAAAAAAAAAATGTTTTGCTTTTTATTTAATTTTTGTTTCATTGAATTTGAATATGAATCGCACCGCACTCAGTGGTATATGAGAAGTTTGCCCCGTTCCTTAATGGAATGTTCAAGGGCAAATTTGCATTATTTAATTTTGCCTTTTACCGCCTGTCATGTGTTTTGATTACCTTGGGCATTTCGTCGTCAATTTTATTGCTCTACTAATTGCTCTAAATTATTTACTGACCATCGAATTATATACTCAAATAAAGGTATTTGATATCCAAATGGCGGACAATGTATTTGGGGTACCGCCCCTTCCCCAATATGTGGCTCAAATGAGAGGTATTTGGGAGTAGAGCACGAAATTCATACCCACTATCGGGAGTCCACACTGGGGGTCCATAACACCCCCTGAGCCCGATTGATAGGTTGTGGGGCCTACCCACTCCCAAAATACCCGAAATACCCTTTGATATCCGTCTTCAATTTGGCTCACATCGTTTCAAACTGTGATATAGCTGCCATATAGACCGATCTCTCGATTTAAGGTGTTGGGCCCATAAAAGGAGCATTTATTGTCCGATATCGCCGAAATTTGGAAAAGTAAATTCTGTTAGGCCCTCCGACATCTTTCTTCAATTTCGCACAGATCGTTTCAGATGCAGATATAGCTGACATATAGACCGATCTCTCGATGTAAAGTCTATGGGGCCAAGACAAAAGCGCATTTTTAATCCGATTTCGCTGAAATTCGACACAGGGTCTTATGTTAGGCTTTACGACATCCGTGTCGTATATAGCTACCAAAGAGACCAAAATGTTGTTCTTTAAAATTGAGCGATGACTTGTACATATTAGACGTCTATAAATATAATCTCATGTCCCTCCGTTTGTCTGGCTGTTGAAATCACGCTACAGTCTTTAAAAATTAAAATATTGAGTTGAGACTTTGCATCGATTCTTTGTATGTCCATAGGCGGGTTATCTTCTTAGATGGGCTATCTTGATATGGCCCCCATATAGACCGATCTCTCGATTTATAGCGCGGGGCCTAAATTTGGCCCCATAAAAGGCAATTTAAGAATCCGATTTCGCTGATATTTAACGCAGTGACTTATGTTAGGCTTTTCGACATCCATATTTCTATATAGCTGCTATGGGGCATGAATTATGCATTTTTCAACTCGACTATGACGAAAGGAGGTTTATATATATACCCGAAGTGGTCGTTGTCCAAAGTTCGGCCCGGCCGAACGCCTTTTTTCTTGTTTTTTTATAGAAATTTTATATTTACAGACATTTTCGTAGATTTATTTTTTTTTTTTAATTTTTATGCTCTAGAAATTTTGTCTTTTTAAATAGATTCCTTGACCTACCAATATTTTGACATCAGAATAAGGTATTCTTAATGATATTTTCAGTAAAATTTATTTCATGCAGCGTGCATTCTATCAAATGAATTAAATTTTCCTGAAACCAAAAGCTAACCGTTCAAATAAAATTTATTTTTTAAAAAAAAGGAAACATACCATTATCCTAAACTCCAGATTTTTACATTGCATTCACTCTGTCTGTCTGTCTGGCTGTCTGTTTTTCTTGGTGGTTATTATATTTGCTTTAAATCAAGTCATGCTGTTGTAAACTAACCGCAGTAATAATTCAAAAAATAAATTGCGTTTATGGTTTTTTTATTTGTCTTCTAGCACTACACTCACAAAAAAAGAGGTTTTGTTTTTATACAAACACTCACTCATAGCCAAATAGTGAATGAACATTTAACTAACACCACTTACAATCAAAACACTCCATAACCAAATGAAATATAAACAAACAAACAAAAATCGCCACAAGAGCATTTGACCTTTGCCACAGTTGTTGTAGTGAGTGTAGTGGTTTCTAGTGGCGTATGGTGTGAAATGAAATTTTGCGGAGAAATGATAGTGAAGGCCTTGACCTTAACTAGCTGATGAACAAATAATCAATATCTAACATTGCGTAAAACTAATGAATGATTTTAATTTCAATTTCATTGTAGCTACAGCACTGGATAGTATAAGCCATGGTGCAAGCAAAGATTAGATTCTTAGCCAAGTACCAGGGTTAAGAATCTAACCTTTTCCTCTCTTTGTAATTTCATCGATATCAAGAGTTTTTCTTTGAATTAGGTGATATACTCGTTTGTTGTGTCCGAATCCTGCTGTCTTAGTCTCCAAAGAACATAAATTTAAATTTTTGGACATTATGGTGAACATTTTCAATCATATACCCGACTTTCCTCTTTTGATGAAAAATTTAAGCGATTATATGACCCAAACCTTATCTTACGAATAGATTATAAAGTCCCACAATCTTACAAAGCTAACACCTTGGTTCTTAAGACTAACATATAAGGTTATAAGCAACCACCCAATGTTCTTTCTTAACTTCTTGTAATATGTTCTTAATGCAAATTCCCTCAATTAAGGCCCCTTTGCTTGCTGGCCTTATCTTGCCTGGGTTATTGTACACAATGAATGAGACCACATTTATTTTTATGTTCTGTTGTTTTTTTGCTGTCTTGTTTTTCGTTTTCTTGTTGTTGTTGTTGTTGTATTTTTGCTGCCAAATGCTGCTTACCGAGTGGAAAAAAGCAAAGTGGTTGCGATTTACGCTTTTACAAATAAGCGTAATTCCCAACTGCCAGTGTAATAAATGGTTATGCATGAGTCTATAAGTGAGTGTATAAATAAGTGTATGGCTGCGAGTGTAAGTGTGTGTGTGTATGTGTCTTTGGTACGAGAGCCACCATACTGCGTATGCGTATACTCGTACATGCCAAACCATTGAGGGTTCTTGTAGAATTTCACTATCACGGCCACAAAATAGTCCTTCTCTTTGGAATGTAGTTTCTGTAGTGTTGTGTTTTTCTCGTTTTATTTGTAGTTTTGTGTTTTTTTACTGTTTGTCGGCAGTAAACAGCCAAAGAAATGCCAACAGTCATTGCGACAACTCCCACTCTACATGCGATTTAAGATAACGAAGTATATGTTTATGTTTATATGTGTGTGCGTGTGCGTGTGTGGAGGGGAAACATGCACAGCAACATACAGCCAAAGCTGGGATATGTGTTAACCACACATTCCAATGGTCGCAATATCAACCATAGAGAAACAATTTTCGTTACAGAATTTCGGGGTTTGTTTTGTTATGGAAAACCATGTACACAAATAGTGGCCTAATCATATATTCAAATGGTTAAGATGCTCTTGAATGGAGGGAATATTGCGACAAAGAGGGTCATAAACAAAAGCATGAAGGATTTTGAAGAGAAAACAAGTAAAATAGTGCAAAGTTCGGCTGGGCCGAATCTTGAGAACCCACCACCATGGATTCTGCTAAAAATAAATACAAAATAAATTTTGTTGAAGGGCATAATTTTATTTTACATACCAAACCTCTGTCAAAGCAGCAAAAGTTAAAGCTTCTAGGAATTGAACAAGGATGATCGAGAGACCGGTTTACATGGGAGCTATATCAGGTTATTGACCGATTTAAACCATATTTGGCACAGTGATTGGAAATCGTATGCAAAATTTGAGCCAAATGGGACAAAAATTGCGGCTTGGACTCAAGAAGTCATATCGGGAGATCGGCTTATACAAATTTTGCCCATACACATTCCATTAAGGAACAGAGGCAAACTTTTCACATAACAATGAGTGCTGTCCGATTCAAGATTAAGCTCAATGATAAGGGACCTCCTTTTTATAGCCGAGTTCGAAAGACGTGCCGCAATGCGACTCCTCTTTGGAGGAGAAGTTTTTACATGGCATAGTACCTTACAAATGTCGCCAACATTAGGAGGGGATAACCACCGCTGAAAGTCATAGCAGTTGTTGAAAGTCATAACAAAACACTACAAGCTCAATTTCTGTAAAATCGGACAAAAATTGCGGCTTATAAGGGCTCAAGAAGTCAAATCGGGAGATTGGTTTATATGGGAGCTATATCAGGTTCTTGATCGATTTGGACCATACTTGGCACAGTTGTTGGAAGTCGTAGCATAACACTACGTGCAAAATTTCAGCCAAATCAGACAAAATCTGCGCCTTGTAAGGGCTCAAGAAGTCAAATCAGGAGATCGGTTTATATCGGACCTATATCAAGTTATAGACCGATTCGGACCGTACACACCACAGTTGTTGACATTCATAGCAAAATACCACATAGAAAATTTCAACCAAATCGGACAGAAATTGCGGCTAGTAAGGGCTCAAGAAGTCACATCGGGAGATCAGTTTATATGGGAGCTATATCAGGTTATAGACTGATTTATTCCGTACTTGACACAGTTGTTGGAAGTCATAGCAGAACATTACGCGCAAAACTTCAGCCAAATCAGAAAAAAATTGCGGCTTGTAAGAGCTTAAGATTTCAAATCGGCAGATCGGTTTATATGGGAGCTATATCAGGTTATGGACCGATTTATACCGTACTTGGCGCAGTTGTTGGAAGTCGTAACAGAACCCTACGTGC
>NC_081554.1:22004685-22024685 GCF_963082655.1 Stomoxys calcitrans
ACTCCTCTATGAAGAAACATTTGACATTCCTATCAATATGGGACTCAAAGGAAAAATATCCGGTAGTTGAGTACAAATATGGCATAAAAAAATTAGGTCCAATTAGGTCGTCTCATCCTCAAATACCCCCAAAACGGGCATATCAACCGGCTGTGGCTGTATAGGACTCAAATGAAAGATATTTGGGAGTAGATAAAAACACGACATTAAAACTTTCGTTCAAGTCAATGTGGCTCTTTTTCTCCTAAAAATACGTGGAATAGATTAATTGACCCATTGTGGCAGTATGGGACTCAAATGAAAGGTATTTGAGAGTAGAAAACGATTTTGATATAAAATTTTGGGGGCACGCCCTAAATCACCCCTTAAACTGAACTTTATTTCCGACTATATCAATATGGAGCTCAAATCATCGGTATTTGGGAGTAAAGAAGGAATTTGAAATCAATTGGGTTGCCCAAAAAGTAATTGCGGATTTTTCATATAGTCGGCGTTGACAAATTTTTTCACAGCTTGTGTCTCTGTAATTGCATTCTTTCTTCTGTCAGTTATCAGCTGTTACTTTTAGTTTGCTTTAGAAAAAAAGTATATTTAATTAATGTTCATTCTAATTTTTTTAAAAAAATGCATTTACTTTCTTTTAAAAAATCCGCAATTACTTTTTGGGCAACCCAATATTTTCAAGGCAAAGAGGCGGTGGCCTCCCTAGCCCCAAAATACCCACCAAACGGCTCATACTTACCGTAGGGGTTCAAAGTAAAGGGATTTAGGACATGAATTTGATATCCATATTTGAGTCGAAATGTCTCCCCTAAAAGACACTTCTCATTATCCTAATTTCAAAAATACCAGATCTCGAAGATTGGTAATGCGATCAGTTCGAAATTTTTTGCACTCTAACAATCACCAAAAAATAAACATGGTTTCTAATGTTGAGGACGAGTGCCCCAGGGACAGCCCAAAAACCCGTCAAATGGATATATAGACCAATCACGACAATATAGAGTCATGTGTTTGGGGGGCCGCCCCACCCGAAAATACCTCCCTATTATATAAAAGCTATTTGAGGTGGAAATCTATTGATTTTCGGTAAATTTATATTCATTTTCGGGACAAAGAAGCTGGGGTCCACCCCACCTTCAAACACAACTTATTTACCCATCATGCCATTATGGGACTCATACGAAATGTTTCAGAAAGTAGGGCACGAATCTAATAGTTGCTTTGGTGGCCAAGTGACCACCCCTAAAATACGACCTACATCAATTAGTGCTTTCCGATTCAAGTTGAGATTTATAGGCGAGTCCGTACGGTGTGCCGCAGTGCCACACATGGTATGGTACCTCGCAAATGTCGCCAGCAATAAGAGGGGATAACCTCCGCTTTAAAGTTTGTCCGAAGTTCCGCCAGGATTCCAACGCAGGCGTTCAGCGTCATAGGTGGACATAGGCTACAGTAGCACGATATCTACATTCAGTGTGAAGTTTCCCCACCCTAATTAGATATTAGAGAGTTAAAGAAGGCGCAGCGGAGTGGGCCCTGTCCAGCTAGTTTGATATACAAAGTGCACTTGTGACCTCTATTAACCGCATCGGATATGGCCTGCGTAAATTTAAGAGTAGATAAAGCCCCATATAGGCCAATTTCGGATTGGATTTCTTTCACCACTAAAGAGTCCAATTCTGACCCGATTGGCTGATAGTTTCTATGTTAAGTACACTTTTCTTAGACCTTCATAAATAAACAGATTTTCTGATTTGGCTTCCTAAGCGCTTGATTACTTTAACCTAATCCAATCACTAACTGATATAATTTGTGTAAATTTTTAGCAGAATACAAACATCATGCCGTTCAAACTCCACTTGGACACTTTTTTTTGTTACAGATTTTTCCGCAATTCAATTTCATCAATTTCTAACCCTCCTCCTCTCCTTACTTCCTTAGCAACCACAATGCTTGATATAGCGATTTTCTATTTCCATATGACATAAGAATTTCGACGACAAAGGGATTATGGCACGAGCCCGAAAACTGCCTAATGTATTTTTCGCAGAAGCAAAATAAAAAAAAAAGCTTGGCTATATATGCCAGCATGTGTGCAAAATTTAGCAAGAGATAAAAAAAGCCCTTTCTGAAAACAAGAAAACTCTTAAAGCTTAAGAAATAATATTTGGTTAAGTAAATCACGTTCACAAGCAAAGGATGTATTTACTTAAAAGAGAAATACATTTAGCAAATCACATTTTTGTTATGACTGGCCTTTGTGTGATTCAATGTTACTTTCATGCCCATGTGATTATCTTATACTCTAGCTTTTATATCTACATAAAGGACAATTGAGTGTATGGAAAACAACACATACACACACACACACACACACAAATGCATGTATACACACACTCAATTTAATAAGTTGTTTGAAGCTTTGGCTAAGTTGCCTGTAAGCTAATATTTTTGTTATAAACCTAAAAAAGGCGTTTGGCATTTCCAAGGAAATGAAAGTCATCACTCAACTCAGAGTTTGGTGGGGACACCTCCCCTCTCTAGCAATGGGGTTGGTATTATAGTAATTCATTTATTTATTATGCTGATTATTTGTTGAAATTTTATCATAACTATAATATCACATACATCATCTAACAGAGATATATTTATATATGCACGCACATTTGCCAACACTTT
This sequence comes from Stomoxys calcitrans, assembly GCF_963082655.1. Taxonomy (NCBI): domain Eukaryota; kingdom Metazoa; phylum Arthropoda; class Insecta; order Diptera; family Muscidae; genus Stomoxys; species Stomoxys calcitrans. The sequence continues at coordinate 22,007,368 of NC_081554.1, forward strand.
ATGGTCAGATTTTTATTTCTTTTTAACGTTAGCAGCGTAACAACCCACCCCCACCCCCACACACAAGCACAAAAACATACATAATTCCAACAAAATATAATTCCTTTACTCTTTAATGCTAGCGTATACGTGATTTTAATAAATTAATATTAATCATACACACTCATGGCCCACTTTGCTCAAGGGGTTGTTTTTTTTTTTTGTTACCTTTTCGCAAATGTTTAATCTTAAAGTTAAACATTGAGTGGTGGGTTGGAAAGTCAGCATCAACTCAACTAATGGAATTATAAGCACAAAAAGAGTGCCTTCATTCATTCCTTGGCACTGCCACATCGCCATGGTACTCTGGCTGACCAGCCCAGACCCTCCAGCAAATTGGTTGCCAATTTTTTTTTTTTTTTTCAACTTGAATGACTAGTTTTCGGTTTGTTATTTTAAGGGTACCCCCTTAAAAATAACCTTTTCAGAGAAAAAGTTGAATGTTAAATAGTTTAACAATATAGCCGTAGGTGAATGAGGGCAGCCACTCAGGTAGTGTAACGACGTTTCTGAAGTTTTTAGTAAGAGGATTTTAATTGAGACAGAGGGTCTTTTAGTAAATTGGTTTCCTGTTCTCTGTGGTATGGAGGGAAAAAGGGCAATATTTAATTTGACAACCATGATTGCTACATACTTTTGCCCCACAGTGTGCACTTGCAGATATTGTCTATGTTGGACGCATAACAAGGAATCGATATTAACAGGCCTATTTCATTATTATGCTTTACACTTGCTGGATACTACAGATAGTTATGTACATACATATCTCTGCTCTTCTTTAATGCTCTCTTTGAAGTTTGGCTTTGTCTCTGCCTTCGCCTCTGCTGTTGCCTCTGTCTACATTTGTTTCAATATCATCTTCTGTCTACCTTTTTTTTTTCTTTTGCGGAACCAGTCTTTTCTATTGAGCCCATTTGAATGAATATTTCCAACAAACAGATTGGTTTACATTGTTTGGACAAATCAGAAGAATAGTTTCTTCTCATATTTTGCGAAAATCATATTTTTAGACAATTGTGTTAAATTACAGTTTCCTTTATAGAAATAATCGAATTCGATTAGTTGATGTTTAAAGTTTCAAAGTCACCGGTTATTTTTTTTGTTTTGTGTACGGGATAAATTTCGGCAAAGCGGTACCGTACTTAGTACAATTAAAAGAAGCCATTTTGAATTTCCGAAAAAAGTGAGGTGTCGTAGGTTTCCTAAAGGAATTTTGCATACAAATAATTCTATTTTGTTCGAGTCCTCAAAGTGAACATAACTAGCTGGAAATTCTGCCTCTGAATTGAGGAAAAAGTGTAGTGATCCAAGTGACATACAAATATATATTTTATTTTGTGACTCCGCCTCTTTCTATAGCCTTTTAGGCTAACGTGAGGAATTGAAACGAGAGAAACGTATACTCCTATATTTTTGTTCAGAAGGTAATTGAAATTTGGCAACGTTGCCTAGATTTGATGTGCGATATTAAGACAAGTGAAAATTTTTTAATAGGCCCATTGCAAAAACGGTGACACGTGACTGCCTTGGATTAAGGCACCGACAAAGTGGACTGTTGAAGTGGTAGTTTCGTCCAGACGGTGCAATACTTTACCCAGGTCGCGGCTACCCACAGGGCAGTGGCGGCTTGGGGATTTTTTTTAAGGAAAGCTAGAAATTTTGGTGACTACCTGCTTTTCATCTACAAGAAGTATCACCTTTGACACCATAACCTAATCAATGTACCGTTTTACTTCGTACTGATTGCCCCAGAAAACCACGTGCATTTTTGCTAAAGATGTCGGAAGCCACAATTTTTCTGCCCAATTAAAGTCATCACCGAGGTTTCATTTTAATGTGCCAAACATCAGAGGAACTATGCATCTAATATGTTCATAATAATACATTTTCCCGAAACCGTCAAATTTATATCCACTCAATCCGATGTCACTTTAACCTGCTTTGTCACCCCAAAATCGACCAACCAAGAAGTTTTGGGAAGAATAAATTCGATAAAATGTCATTAAAACCCATATTGTCGAAGTGCATTTAGAAGAAAGAATACCACTTGGTGAAATTTCATAACTCTTCGTTAGTCAATTCGCAGCTTGGATAGGCACATATCTCCTGCCTGGATTAAAGCACACGTTTCTTCCAATATACCTACAATTTACGTAACTATGAAATAAGTTTATTAAAATATTTTTTTTATATTTTTAATTATGTCTTGTTATGCTAACTAAAGATTAATTTTTCTCATAGACATGATAAGGCTTTTGTGATAATTTGCCATTTTTCAAAATTTAAATCAATGCAAGATATATCACCCCATTCTTGAACCCCCTTTTTCATATACAGAAAGAAATTGCAACAACAAAACACCATCGACACCGTGGAGGCCTTCATGATATCATGGATTTTTGGTGCTGAGATTATCGTCCATTTTTTTTTAAAAAAAAAAAAAGTAAGTAAGAAAGAAAATATGTAAAACCTTTCTTTTAATTCCCCAATCACTTGCATCGATTTACTTTTCTCTGCTTAGCCTATGAAGTTTAAGTAAGAGAGATAGAGAGAGAGCAACATGATGATCATTAGCTGGTCTGTGGATCATATCTGAGAGAATGTAATGGATGATGAACATCATTTTGCGCTGCCTTTATTTTGTTTTCATGTCTAACATCCACAATAAGCTCAGCTTTGTTTTTTTTGAAGTCTATCACCCACAATTATTTTTTTTGTTTTGCATATCTTGTCTCTAGACATTTTTTTTTTTTCTCTTCAGTTTGATCAAAGCAATTATTGAAAATTGATTTTTTAACCCCTTGAGGGCTACTTTAACATATCTAGATTTAAACTCATAAAATCACTGTTTTATAATGTAGTATTTCTGAAATACGTAATATGACAGGTTATTTACTATAAGGCAAGAGATAAAATTTTCTTTTTTTTTTCATGAATTTGATTGAACTAATAATTATCACTTTAGCGGTAGATTTTATTAGAATTTAAGAACCTTATTTTTTTTTTATTATGAAAATTTATAATGCCCTGAATAAATTTGTTGTTGGATCTAATATGATGTGGTAAACTGGTTCAGATGTTTTCTTTTCGAGAGATGAGATCGTAAAAAGGAGTCACATAGGCAAAATTAGGGGTTCTTTATGAAAATGTCGTGCTCTAAAGAACGTAGGTTGGCGTGGGTTGTGAAGCACTTTCTCCCAACAAGACCTGGGAGAGTGTTTTAGAAGCACCATAGGAAAATATCTCATAGTACATGCAAACCTTAATAATTTCTAATATTTTTTTTTTTTTAGTCGATTTTTAATTTTGATGGTATTTTGATTAAATAAAAAGGGAGTCTGTAGTAATTTTAATTCAAGTAATGAATACGTGGTTTAAAGAGGAAAGGACCCGAACCCCCCACCCGACTAGTGCTAGCGAAGAAAGGCTCCCGCAGTCCTAAGTCTCTTTGAATTCTATGATGCACAAAATCTCAAATTTTCAGAACAGGCATCTCGAAATTATATTCGTGAACATTACAGAATTTTGGCGCCCAACGTGGGGCACGAAAAGATGGTCGTATCTTTTTGGCTCTAAAAATATATATAAATAATGCTCGTAGATTTCATTTGTAAAAAAAAAATTCGAGGAAATTGATATGCCTATTTGAATTTTTATCCTTAAATAGTTATCAAAGATTTTCTGGATTATTGGTAATCTGATTTTGTTTTTCGGATTGACCAACCGCTTATCATTTGATTACCTTTTTATTGATTTCAAGGACAGTAGTCAAGGAAATTTCAATGAATTTATAGCGGTTGTGAAATTATAATTTTAACTATACGGAACTTAGGAATCAGCACCTGTTAGGTTAGTTGGATTTCGTGGAATTTGCCAGTATATGAGCATTTTCTCGACCCTTACTTGACAGCAGAAGGAAAATATGCTGGTGTGTTTAGTATAGTGGAGATCTTAATTTTATGCCTGCTCCATAAACCAGTTTTGTATCCGGAGATTTTTCTATAAGTGTTTTGTACTCCTTTTTTAATGTGGTCTCATCTCGAGAAAGAAAACTTTCCGATTGATTTAGAAACTCCTCTATATATATAAAAATAGGCTTAACGTCTGTTTAGGTTTAGCTTTTTTTTTGCTCGTTATCTATCAACTGAACGAATTTTCTTTTCCTATTACTTATATCTCGCAATTGATTTTTTTTTTTGATTTGCGGGTTTTAGATTTCACAATGTCTCTGGAGCGTACACCACCTCCACTGACTATGCCCGCATCTTCGAAGGCTCCTATAGGAGGTGAGTCGTCGACTTGTAGTCTTTGTAATCTTTTGATGGCCGAAGGCCAAGACTGCCTCTTGATCAATGTGTGTTCTCACCCCTTTCACAGGACTTGTATCGAAGAGCATTTAGCTTCCTCATTAGATTGTCCTGTTTGTAAAAGACCTTGCCAGCTTAGCGAGTTGAGGACTTTGGATATGTCGCAGAGGTCTTTGGATGCTTCTCGTGGGGTTCTGAATGACGGGAGACCCACCCAGAGGGGTAAAGGGAGGGGGGCGATGACCAAACGTTACAAAACTCGTAGCGTGAATCGCGACTTGTTTCAAGATCTGCCACACGGTTTGGATTCGGGCTCGTGGGGTGTCAATCCTCCCACCCCGGATATTGATAGACAGGACAATCCTCATGCTAATTTTCCCACTGCTACGGATCAAAGGGCTACGGGTGCTGTTGATTACAACGAGGTTAATCGTATGATACAGATGAATCTGTCTCGCCTTCTCCGAGACCTTAATTTGTTACCGGACGCAAACCGTGCTATTGATGCGACTGATTCTCATAGGTCGGTGCAGAATCCCGATACGGATTCGACTAGGCATATTGACCGTGATGCGGTGCGTCAGGATGATCGCCCTCAGTCAACTCGCGGCCAACCCGATAATGGCATACATAATCGTTCACCTAATGCATCTGTGAACTCCCACATATCTTCTGATAAGGCTACATCCATTATACAGAGTTGGGGTTTACGATTTGATGGATCACCCAATGGGATTAGTATCGAGGAGTTTTTATACCGAGTCAGGTCATTGACCAGGGACAATTTTGATGGAGATTTCACTGTGATATTGAGGAACTTGAATACCCTATTGATTGGGAAAGCCAAAGATTGGTACTGGCGGTACCACAAGCAGACTTCTAGCTTGAATTGGGATGATTTCTGCCAGGCCATTCGGGCCCAGTACCGAGATTTCAAGACGTCTTATGACATTAGGGAGGAGATTCGAAATCGAAGGCAACGTCCCAACGAGGCATTCGATACCTTTTTCGAGGCAATTTCTGCCATTATGGATAGGTTGCCTGTCCCCATGATAGATGAAGAGCTTATTGAAATTCTGGTGAGGAATCTCCGGCCAGAAGTTCGGCAAGACTTGTTGTATGTTAGGTTACATTCGATTTCTCATCTTAGACAATTGGTACAGACAAGGGAGCATTTTCTCAGTGACGAGTATGTGAGGAAGAACTTGTCGTCTCGTCCTGTTGGCGGTAATGCCATTCCAAGGAAATATGTCGCTGATATAGACCTTGCGGGGGACGGGGAAAGGCAAGATGATGCATTACCGAATGTAGACGCCCGTTACAAGACGAAAAATCTATCGAAGTGCTGGAATTGTGATGGGGTTGGCCATCACTGGCAGGATTGCCTGCAAGACAGGAATATTTTCTGCTATGGCTGCGGAGCCAAAAATGTCTACAAACCGAACTGTGTCGAATGTAAAGCCCGGAAGTCAGTCAATTCAAAAAACCCGAACGGAACGGGTCCACCAATAGATTAATCCATAGAGTGGATTCGACTTTTTCGACCCGAACTGATATTTCAACCCAGACTGATGGAAATTTACCCAGACTTGACATTGATTTTTCACCTGAGACTGATTTTACGAGCGATGATGGAAGGATCACCATATTGAGAAGACCGCGAGAGTTGGAGACATACTGCCACAAAGGTAGATCCGATGTACTCTATCCAAGACTTCCATTGCACGTTCGATATGCTCGTTATATGCAAAGACGGAATGAGATTTTTGGGATTACCTCGGAATTTCAGACGAGTCGGCGACTTCCTAAAAGGTCCACCCAACGTCTGAGATCTTTTTATAGAATACGGAGATTGTGTAAGAAACTCTTGGTTTCGGCTATAATACCCGATTCTAGGGACATGCGATATTATGCGAAAGTTTCATTTTTAGACCTTGACGAGTATGGCCTGTTGGATACTGGGGCCAGCATTAGCTGCATTGGGTCTAACCTTGCTGCTAATGATTTTTCCAGGTACTCCACATTCACGAAATGTAAGTCCTATGCTAGAACCGCAGATGGCAACACTCAACCAGTTTTTGGCTGGCTTGATGTTACTATATGTTTCAAGAATAAGTTTAGACCACTGAGGCTTTTTATTATCCCATCGATATCACAGAGGCTGATTCTAGGAATCGATTTCTGGAGGGCATTCGATTTGATACCCGATATCGTTGGTTCTGTTGATATGTTAGCATCGGATAGTTTTTCGAAGGCTCTGTCGGATTTCAAGCCATTTCTTAACGAAAACGGAACGGATACAGACCCCATGCCAGGTGATCAGGACCTATTTCCTTTGTCTGATGCCGAGAAGGAACATTTGAAGTCGGTTATAGGAATGTTTCCCGATTTCGAAACCCAGGGCTTGGGTAGAACATCTCTGATACGACACAAAATTGATGTGGGAGATGCTTCTCCAGTCAAACAGAGGTTCTATCCCGTATCGCCCGCGGTCGAGAAGTTAATGTTTGAGGAGATAGACCGGATGCTCAAACTGGGAGTGATTGAACCTTCAACCTCAGCTTGGAGCTCTCCAATGCGACTAGTTGTTAAACCGAATAAGGTCAGGTTATGCTTGGACGCAAGGAGGTTGAACTCCGTTACGAAAAAGGACGCATACCCTTTGCCTAATATCGAAGGAATTTTCGCGCGATTGCCGAAGGCGAATCTAATTTCAAAATTAGATTTGAAGGACGCCTTCTGGCAGATTAGCCTAGACAACACATCGAAGCATTTAACGGCTTTTACAGTCCCGGGAAGGCCACTGTATCAGTTTGTGGTAATGCCTTTCGGGCTCTGTAATGCCCCTCAAACGATGTGTAGGCTAATGGACGAGATTATCCCTCCTGACTTGCGCCACTGTGTATTTGGGTATTTGGACGATCTCGTCATCGTGTCTGAAGATTTCCCTTCGCATATTGACGTCCTGGTAAGAATAGCTTCCCGTTTCAGAAAGGCTAATCTTACTTTGAATGTGCCCAAGAGTAGGTTCTGCGTGACAAAGGTCGGCTATCTGGGGTACGTTATCGGCAACGGGGGTATCACCACGGACCCGGAGAAAGTGCTGGCAATAACCAATTGGCCGGTTCCGAAGAACCTACGGCAAGTCCGTGGATTCTTAGGACTTACCGGTTGGTACAGGCGATTTGTTCAGAATTTTTCTAGTGAGACATTTCCGATTACGGAAGTTCTCAAGAGCAAGAAGAAGTTTGTCTGGACTTCGGAGGCACAGACGGCTTTTGAAAGGCTTAAAAGAATTCTGACTACCGCCCCGGTTCTATCGAATCCCGATTTCAGTAAAAAGTTTTACCTCCACTGCGACGCGAGTGATTTTGGCATTGGCGCAGTCCTCGTGCAGTTGGACGAGAACGGACAGGAGAGGCCTATTGCTTTCATGAGCAAGAAGCTTTCAACGGCCCAGCGTAACTATAGCGTTACCGAACGCGAATGCTTGGCTGCCGTTGAAGCGATTCGGAAGTTTAGGTGCTACCTGGAACTCCAGGAGTTCGAGGTAGTCACAGATCATTCCAGCCTCTTGTGGCTGATGCGTCAACCTGACTTGAGTGGCAGACTGGCCCGTTGGGTATTCAAACTCCAGCCATACAAATTCAGCATCAGCCATAGGAAGGGGAAGGATCATGTGGTTCCTGACGCGTTATCCAGGATTCCATACGAGGAGGTTGCTAGCATCGACATAGTGGCACCAGAGATCGACTTGGGTTCTCCGCATTTTAAGGACGAGGACTATAAGGATTTGATAATAAAGGTCGAGCAGAATCAGGCAAAGTTTCCCGATATTCGTGTGGTCGATAATTACGTATATTATAGGACCGAGCACTACTCAGGAGTGGAGGGGCAGGAACAACAGGCTTGGAAGCTCTGGATTCCGTATCGGTTGCGTAATGATGTTATGTCAAGGGCCCACGATTGTGTGACGGTACATGGCGGAATGGCCAAGACGCTTGACTTGGTGAAGAGAAATTTCTATTGGCCTGGAATGGTACGGGATATTAGGGACTATGTCAGGCATTGTGAGGTTTGTAAGACGACCAAGTCACCTAATACGGTGATGAAACCTCCCATGGTGAATCAGGTAGTGTCCGTTCGTCCATTCCAGCGCTTATATATAGACCTTCTGGGTCCTTATCCGAGAAGTAAATCGGGGTACATAGGCATTTTGATAGTTCTTGACCATTTGAGCAAATATCATTGGCTATGTCCTCTACGGAAATTCACGTCGGCGGCTATTAAAGACTACCTTCTGTCACACATTTTCCACATGTATGGCATTCCAGAGACCATAGTTAGTGATAATGGTAGTCAGTTCAAAGCTAATGACTTGAATGCCTTTTTCACTAGCTATGGTATCAATCACCTCTATACGGCGTTATATTCTCCGCAGGCGAACGCCTCGGAGAGGGTTAACCGCTCCCTTATTGCCGGCATTAGAACATTCCTTAGGAACGACCATAAGGAATGGGACCAGAACCTTAGCGCTATTAGTTGCGCCTTGCGCAACTCGATCCACCAATCGATCAATTGCACGCCTTATCACGCCCTATTCGGCTTCGATATGGTGACACATGGGTCCACATATAAGTTGCTTAGGAACCTGGACATGCTTAATGAACCCACGTCCACTTTATGCCGTGATGATCAATTACAGCTGATAAGGACTGACCTTCAGAAGAGGATTAAGGAGGCCTTTAAGAGGAATCAACAGCAGTACAATCTGCGGACGAGGCCAGCGTCTTTTGAGGTAGGGCAAGTCGTTTTCAGACGAAACTTTACTCAGAGCAGTTTTGAAAAGAATTTTAATTCAAAGCTTGCACCTCTTTTCGTCAAGGCGAAAGTTCGCGAAAGGCTTGGAAGTCACTATTATCTATTGGAGGATATCGATGGTAAATTGGTTGGTACCTTCCATGCCAAGGATATCAAATTGTAAACGTCTTGTTTTCCCGTTTATTTACCGTCGATAATTCTCGTAAATAACCCGGTTTTGTAACGACGTTTCTGAAGTTTTTAGTAAGAGGATTTTAATTGAGACAGAGGGTCTTTTAGTAAATTGGTTTCCTGTTCTCTGTGGTATGGAGGGAAAAAGGGCAATATTTAATTTGACAACCATGATTGCTACATACTTTTGCCCCACAGTGTGCACTTGCAGATATTGTCTATGTTGGACGCATAACAAGGAATCGATATTAGCAGGCCTATTTCATTATTATGCTTTACACTTGCTGGATACTACAGATAGTTATGTACATACATATCTCTGCTCTTCTTTAATGCTCTCTTTGAAGTTTGGCTTTGTCTCTGCCTTCGCCTCTGCTGTTGCCTCTGTCTACATTTGTTTCAATATCATCTTCTGTCTACCTTTTTTTTTTCTTTTGCGGAACCAGTCTTTTCTATTGAGCCCATTTGAATGAATATTTCCAACAAACAGATTGGTTTACATTGTTTGGACAAATCAGAAGAATAGTTTCTTCTCATATTTTGCGAAAATCATATTTTTAGACAATTGTGTTAAATTACAGTTTCCTTTATAGAAATAATCGAATTCGATTAGTTGATGTTTAAAGTTTCAAAGTCACCGGTTATTTTTTTTGTTTTGTGTACGGGATAAATTTCGGCAAAGCGGTACCGTACTTAGTACAATTAAAAGAAGCCATTTTGAATTTCCGAAAAAAGTGAGGTGTCGTAGGTTTCCTAAAGGAATTTTGCATACAAATAATTCTATTTTGTTCGAGTCCTCAAAGTGAACATAACTAGCTGGAAATTCTGCCTCTGAATTGAGGAAAAAGTGTAGTGATCCAAGTGACATACAAATATATATTTTATTTTGTGACTCCGCCTCTTTCTATAGCCTTTTAGGCTAACGTGAGGAATTGAAACGAGAGAAACGTATACTCCTATATTTTTGTTCAGAAGGTAATTGAAATTTGGCAACGTTGCCTAGATTTGATGTGCGATATTAAGACAAGTGAAAATTTTTTAATAGGCCCATTGCAAAAACGGTGACACGTGACTGCCTTGGATTAAGGCACCGACAAAGTGGACTGTTGAAGTGGTAGTTTCGTCCAGACGGTGCAATACTTTACCCAGGTCGCGGCTACCCACAGGGCAGTGGCGGCTTGGGGATTTTTTTTAAGGAAAGCTAGAAATTTTGGTGACTACCTGCTTTTCATCTACAAGAAGTATCACCTTTGACACCATAACCTAATCAATGTACCGTTTTACTTCGTACTGATTGCCCCAGAAAACCACGTGCATTTTTGCTAAAGATGTCGGAAGCCACAATTTTTCTGCCCAATTAAAGTCATCACCGAGGTTTCATTTTAATGTGCCAAACATCAGAGGAACTATGCATCTAATATGTTCATAATAATACATTTTCCCGAAACCGTCAAATTTATATCCACTCAATCCGATGTCACTTTAACCTGCTTTGTCACCCCAAAATCGACCAACCAAGAAGTTTTGGGAAGAATAAATTCGATAAAATGTCATTAAAACCCATATTGTCGAAGTGCATTTAGAAGAAAGAATACCACTTGGTGAAATTTCATAACTCTTCGTTAGTCAATTCGCAGCTTGGATAGGCACATATCTCCTGCCTGGATTAAAGCACACGTTTCTTCCAATATACCTACAATTTACGTAACTATGAAATAAGTTTATTAAAATATTTTTTTTATATTTTTAATTATGTCTTGTTATGCTAACTAAAGATTAATTTTTCTCATAGACATGATAAGGCTTTTGTGATAATTTGCCATTTTTCAAAATTTAAATCAATGCAAGATATATCACCCCATTCTTGAACCCCCTTTTTCATATACAGAAAGAAATTGCAACAACAAAACACCATCGACACCGTGGAGGCCTTCATGATATCATGGATTTTTGGTGCTGAGATTATCGTCCATTTTTTTAAAAAAAAAAAAAGTAAGTAAGAAAGAAAATATGTAAAACCTTTCTTTTAATTCCCCAATCACTTGCATCGATTTACTTTTCTCTGCTTAGCCTATGAAGTTTAAGTAAGAGAGATAGAGAGAGAGCAACATGATGATCATTAGCTGGTCTGTGGATCATATCTGAGAGAATGTAATGGATGATGAACATCATTTTGCGCTGCCTTTATTTTGTTTTCATGTCTAACATCCACAATAAGCTCAGCTTTGTTTTTTTTGAAGTCTATCACCCACAATTATTTTTTTTGTTTTGCATATCTTGTCTCTAGACATTTTTTTTTTTTCTCTTCAGTTTGATCAAAGCAATTATTGAAAATTGATTTTTTAACCCCTTGAGGGCTACTTTAACATATCTAGATTTAAACTCATAAAATCACTGTTTTATAATGTAGTATTTCTGAAATACGTAATATGACAGGTTATTTACTATAAGGCAAGAGATAAAATTTTCTTTTTTTTTTCATGAATTTGATTGAACTAATAATTATCACTTTAGCGGTAGATTTTATTAGAATTTAAGAACCTTATTTTTTTTTTATTATGAAAATTTATAATGCCCTGAATAAATTTGTTGTTGGATCTAATATGATGTGGTAAACTGGTTCAGATGTTTTCTTTTCGAGAGATGAGATCGTAAAAAGGAGTCACATAGGCAAAATTAGGGGTTCTTTATGAAAATGTCGTGCTCTAAAGAACGTAGGTTGGCGTGGGTTGTGAAGCACTTTCTCCCAACAAGACCTGGGAGAGTGTTTTAGAAGCACCATAGGAAAATATCTCATAGTACATGCAAACCTTAATAATTTCTAATATTTTTTTTTTTTTAGTCGATTTTTAATTTTGATGGTATTTTGATTAAATAAAAAGGGAGTCTGTAGTAATTTTAATTCAAGTAATGAATACGTGGTTTAAAGAGGAAAGGACCCGAACCCCCCACCCGACTAGTGCTAGCGAAGAAAGGCTCCCGCAGTCCTAAGTCTCTTTGAATTCTATGATGCACAAAATCTCAAATTTTCAGAACAGGCATCTCGAAATTATATTCGTGAACATTACAGTAGCAAGCACACATACAGTGGAACAGATTGAATTAAGGGTTGATGTGTGGTATAATTAAAATGGTTAGGGGGACAAAATTGAATAGAGTGAGGATATTGTAAAAAAAGGTGTTACAATGGGGATGTTAGCGGAAACCGTTGTTCAGTACACTTTTTCTTTCATAAGATTTGTATCTGCCAAGGGTTAAGGTAAAAACGTTATCTCGGTTTATATGGGGAGCTTTATTTAAATAAGGAACGTCCTGGCCCATTCACAATCCCAACCAACATTCATCGAAAAGAAGAATTTGGGCAAAATTTATAGCGATTTGCTTTACGCCTTCGAAGATTAGTATGTTTTCAACAGGAAGGATGGACAGACAGACGATTTGACATGCCTGATTGACTTGGAATTGTAATGGCTTAGTTAGCAAACGATTTCTCATTAAGTAGAGGGCATGAAAATGCTAACAACTGGAAAAATTATAAACAAAGACTAGGCTTTACTATCAAAAGTTTATCTTGGTGAGATTAGAGAACCCCATCGGCTAAGAGTGGCTTTTTAGGTAGGTAAAATTGAAATGTTTTAACTTCAATTTTCTAACTTCTTCAGTGGTGCGCACACAAACACATGTGCCAACTTTTTCCAAACCCATGGGATACTTATTACGCAATACGAAAACCAGTAAGGAAGGGCTAAAGTCGGGCGGTGCCGACTTTATAATACCCTAATCTACATCTAATTCTGAACTAATTTTAATGAACCTAGGCGGATGTATCCAGAGAGATTATTAAAATTCCTGTATAAAATTTCGAGCAAAGCAAAAATGTTCAAAATGTAAAAACTACGGTTGACAAATACCAAAAATTACCCAAAATCTGACAAACATATACATGGCAGCTATATCTAAATCTGAACCGATTTCAACCAAACTTAATGGATATTGTGGAAGTCGTCGAGGGAACGGTTGTACAAAATTTTGGGAAGATTGTTTAACAAATGCGCTTGCAGTGGGTCCAGGTTTGAAAATCGGGCGATATATATGAGACCTATAACTAAATCTGCACCGATTTCTATGAAATTAACCAGTAATATCGAGCGTCATAAGGAAATCCTTCCTGTCGAATTTCGAGAGAATCCGTTGACAAATTATCATTTTATTGCTGTATTACAGCAAATCGGACGAACATATATATGAAAGCTATATCCAAATTTTAACCGATTTCTATGAAATTTACCAGTAATATTGAGAGTTATAGGAAAAGCTTTCCTGCCAAATATCGAGAGAATCGGTTAACAAATGACCATTTTATTGCTGTATTACTCCAAATCGGGCAAACATATATATGGGAGCTATAACCAAATCTGAACCGATTTCTATGAAATTTACTAATAATATCAAGAGTTATAAGAAAAGCCTTCCTACCAAATTTCGAGATAATCGGTTAACAAATGACCATTTTATTGCTGTATTACTCCAAATCGGACAAACATATATATTGAAGCTATATCCCAATCAGAACCGATTTCTATGAAATTTACTAATAATATTAAGAGTTATAAGAAAAGCCTTCCTGCCAAATTTCGAGTGAATCGGTTAACAAATGACCATTTTATTGCTGTATTACTCCAAATCGGACGTACATATATATGGGAGCTATATCCAAATCTGAACCGATTTTTATGAAAATCATCACCAACATCCAGAGTTATAAGAAAATCCTTTCTGCCGAATTTCGAGACAATCGGTTAACAAATGACCATTTTATTGCATTATTACTGCAGATCGGACGAATATATATATGGAAGGTATATCCCAATCTGAACCGATGTCTATGAAATTTACTAATAATATCAAGAGTTATAAGAAAAGCCTTCCTACCAAGTTTCGAGAGAAGCTATATCCAAATCTGAACCAATTTTTCAAATTTTAGTAGGCTGCGTGTCTAGACCCAAAAACATGCCCATACCAAATTTGAAGACAATCGTATGAAAATTGCGACCTGTACTTTGGACACAAAATTAATATGGACAGACGGACATAACTTGATCGAATCAGAAAGTGATTCTGAGTCAATCGGTATACTTATCAATGGGCATATCTCTCTTCCTTTTGGGTGTTACAAACAAATGCGATGCAAATGCAAATTTTGCCAAGCAACATTCCACCAAGGAACATTGGCAAACTTCTCACATATCATTGAGTGCAGTCCGATTCAAGTTTAAGCTCAATGATAAGGGGCCTCCGTTTTATAGCCGAGTCCGAACGACGTGCCGCAGTGCGACACCTCTTGGGAGGGAAGTTTTACATCTCACAAATGTTGCCAGCATTAGGAGGGGGAAACCACCACTGAAAATTGTTTCTATTGGTCTCGCCAGGATTCGAACCCAGGCGTTCAGCGTCATAGGCGGACATGCTAACGTCTGCTCTACGGTGGCGGTGCACTAAGTTATAATACCCTGTACCACAGTAGTGGTGTAGGGCATAAAAATCGTATCACTGGATTTATGCCAAACAAACGGCAAAGTATGTTGCACCAGTGGGGCAATAAGACCCACAGAATGGCCAACCAAAGTCTTGAAGAACTGGAAATTGGTCATGAGGTCACTGTGGTACACACAAAGCAAGACGACCAAAAAACCAACGAAAAGATCAAGTCTTCCTCCACATCTCGAAATTTGATGTCAGACACTTTAGAAGGAGCGCAGATGATCGAGCCGCTTGGAAAGCTATTCTAATTTCCGCTAATGGGACATATGTAGCCAATTATAGTAAAAAGGTTGCATATATATGTATATCCGATTTAAAGTGATACACCCACCATCATAGGATGGAAGGTATATTCATTTTGTCATTCCCTTAACAACACAACAAAATTACCATTACCGATCCTACATATATACATTAGGGTGATGAGTTTTTTACAATCTCATATCCAGGTATAATATTTGGATGAGCTCATATTTAAGATTAGATAAAATCTTGCATACACAAAATAATTATAAAATTTTTATTTCAGCATTATAAAAAATTATATAATGCAACACAAGCCTAAGAGTCACAAATATATAACATTACATAGGTTCAACGAACACATAATGAAGTTTTATATTCGCGTTGTCATTGGAGAGGATGAATTTTAGTGGGAGGTAGTCTTTTCGGCGGCAAAAATTGTATAAGTCTTGCATTACTTTGATCGCATGCTTACAGCATTGGTTGCCTCGGGAAATATTAATTGGAGATTCATCTTTTTTACAGTGGGTCTTCAAGCATTCCAAAGCTTTTGAGTAGTCATTCAGAGCAACAGATAGTTCTTCAATATACTTAGAACGGAACAATTGACTAATCAACCAATGATCAGCCCCTGAGTGAGAAATAAATGAACTGATTTTACGTAACCGGTTCATGGTTTCAGGCATCAGAATAAACGCATATATTGGGTTGCCCAAAAAGTAATTGCGGATTTTTCAAATAGTCGGCGTTGACAAATTTTTTTCACAGCTTGTGACTCTGTAATTGCATTCTTTCTTCTGTCAATTATCAGCTGTTACTTTTAGTTTGCTTTAGAAAAAAAGTGTAAAAAAATATATATTTGATTAAAGTTCATTCTAAGTTTTATTAAAAATGCATTTACTTTCTTTTAAAAAATCCACAATTACTTTTTGGGCAACCCAATAGAATTAGAATGGTACGAGAATTCCGGTGTGTTTTGCAGACATTTGGAATATGCTTAAGCTTTACAAAAGGGTAATATCCCTTCCATTCAGTGTTGTAACGGAAGACACAAGTGAGGTGGAAGAGAAGCTTCATGTCGTCTCTTCAGCCCACGGGTTCATAAATCTCAGTTTTACCATTGCTTAAGCCTGCTTTTAATTGCTCATAATAGCTTTTCAAATCCAGCCCCAAGAAGAAATCATCTGACACTTTCTGGAGTCCTTCTGCGATTCTCCACTCAAGGAGTTTCTTCTCCGTGCTTACCAGTTAATTTTTCACCCCAGTAGCCATCTTTTAGATAGCCTTGTGGGTTCCTGGCTGACATGGGTTGGGATTTCAATACCCTCCGAGGAAAGCTGATGGCACACCGTTTCTTACCACTGGGACTACAGTTTTGAGATTCTTTCATTACATTGTGCGTTAAATCTCTGTGCAAATGGTGATCTATTCTTTGAGTATTTTTACTTGCGGCAACCACAGCATACCCATACCCATTATGGTAACTCCATCAGGGTTTATAGCCTTAAAATAATACTGAGGGTCAAGTTTGTTACACCACCTCTATGGTACGGGGTATTATAACGTTGTGCATTGTGTTTGCAACGCTAAGAAGGAGACGAGGTAAACCCACAAATTTACGACCATGGCAATATGGGGTTCACATGAAAGGTATTTGGGAGTAAAGCACGAATCTGATATCAATATTCGGGAAAAGTGTCTATGGGGCCACATCACCCACACAGCACCACCCAAATAGTAAGTATTTGCTGAATATTGCAATATGAGGCTGAAATAAGAGGAATATTAGAGTGGAACACGAATCCGATATATATTTTCAAGGCCAACTCACTGAGTGGCCGCCTATGACCCAAAACACCCCCAAGCCGGTCATGTTTGCCGACTATGGAAATATGGAGCTCAAATTAAAGGTGTTTGGGAGTAGACAACGTATCTGATATTAACATTAGGGACTGTCTAGGAGATGTCCCACCACCATAACAACCCCCAAATAGGATGTATTTGCTCACCAAGACAATTTGGGTCTTAAAGAGAGTGGAACTAAATATTCATAGTTTTTAGGGCCAATACCCCAAGCCGGACATATTTGCTGACTTTTGCAATAAGGAGTTTAATTGAAATTAGAAAACGAATTTGATGTCCAATTTTGAGGCCAATGGCAATATGAGGTTCAAATAAATGATATATATTGAGTTG